>NW_015633546.1:123632-124721 GCF_001515625.1 Sinocyclocheilus rhinocerous
CTGATGTTGTTAACATTAATAATTTGAGAATAAAGTATAACAATAATAATAATTTGCACGGTTTGATGTGATATGAGCTAATTTAGATTAAATCACCATTGGTAGCGCGATTTAGTGTAATGCTTTTTTCCTCAGTTGGTCAGAACAAATGTGGCAGACTTGTTACTTGCTTGTTCAGATGATAATATACGGTGAAAATTCTTATTTGGGTCATATATTCCAAGACGTAGGCTAGAATCTGTGATTCAGTGCGGTGACTGACAGCCACACATATTCCTCAAAACATTAGATTCATCGGCGCTAGAGCCGTGCCGACTCACAACCCACGCAAGGAAGATAATTCCGCAGACAGCTGCAATTGCAGGTTTTCAAACAGAGATGGCGACAAAGAGGCAAAACTTACAGACTGCCGCTTTAAAAACAACAACACTGCTATAAAGCTTTTGTCCAGATTAGAGGGAGGTGTTTTGATGTGGTTTACAGTAGTCAGAGGGTTCTAGAACGAGCTAGTGTTTAATTTAACCCAATCAGCTCTTTAGTGATCAGACAGAGGGATTAACATGGCAGACTAGTGCCTCTTTACCAGTAGCAAGGCTCAGCTGTATTGAACCTGAGAGAGTTTGCAAAAACACATAACGAAATACGTTAAAAGGCTAAAAAGTTGAGGGCTTTCAAGACATAAAAATGTTGCTCCTAATATTCTAAAGAGAAACATTCTCAGTAATAGTAATAGCTCTGTTTAGATCTATTCATGTTGTAGTTTTATAAGCCACATGGTCTTGATTTGTCTTTGCTTTTGTTTTGTTGTTTGTAAAAGGACAATGTGACTAATATGAAGGTGAGTTAAAATCTCTCCCTCACATACGCTTTCTCACACACGCCTCTTGTCAGTCACCATTATTTGTGCCCATTGAAGCTCAGCAATGCACAGCATCTCAGCGCTAGTGTGAAATCACTGCATAAAGCTTCATTTGGCAGAGCGGTCACCTCTTAACGCCCTTTACTGCTACAGTCCTGCTCATGAGTTTACATACCCCTTGCAGATTCTGCTAAATGTTTATCATTTATAAAAAAAAAAAATAAAAAAAT
>NW_015633546.1:125075-156631 GCF_001515625.1 Sinocyclocheilus rhinocerous
GAAAATATTTAAACGGGATGATAGCGGGATAGAATGGTAAAATACGGGAGAATCCTGGGAAAAACGGGAGGGTTGTCCGCGCTGGAGCCATGCCGGATCACAACCCACGCAAGGAAGATAATTCCGCAGACAGCTGCAATTGCAGGTTTTCAAACAGAGATGGCGACAAAGAGGCAAAATTTACAGACTGCCGCTTTAAAAACAAAAAACACTGCTATAAAGCTTTTGTCCAGATTAGAGGGAGGTGTTTTGATGTGGTTTACAGTAGTCAGAGGGTTCTAGAACGAGCTAGTGTTTAATTTAACCCAATCAGCTCTTTAGTGATCAGACAGAGGGATTAACATGGCAGACTAGTGCCTCTTTACCAGTAGCAAGGCTCAGCTGTATTGAACCTGAGAGAGTTTGCAAAAACACATAACGAAATACGTTAAAAGGCTAAAAAGTTGAGGGCTTTCAAGACATAAAAATGTTGCTCCTAATATTCTAAAGAGAAACATTCTCAGTAATAGTAATAGCTCTGTTTAGATCTATTCATGTTGTAGTTTTATAAGCCACATGGTCTTGATTTGTCTTTGCTTTTGTTTTGTTGTTTGTAAAAGGACAATGTGACTAATATGAAGGTGAGTTAAAATCTCTCCCTCACATACGCTTTCTCACACACGCCTCTTGTCAGTCACCATTATTTGTGCCCATTGAAGCTCAGCAATGCACAGCATCTCAGCGCTAGTGTGAAATCACTGCATAAAGCTTCATTTGGCAGAGCGGTCACCTCTTAACGCCCTTTACTGCTACAGTCCTGCTCATGAGTTTACATACCCCTTGCAGATTCTGCTAAATGTTTATCATTTATAAAAAAAAAAAAAAAAAAATTGAGAGATCATTCAAATTGCATTAAAAAAATACAGCCCTGATGATAGTGACGGTGATGATAACATGAGCAGACAGCTGTTTTGCCATATTGTTAGACAGGAGTGCTGACAGCTTCTCGTTGCTATGGAAACATTAAAACTAAATGTTGCATTGTGTGAACGCAGAACCTTTGTTTGGAATACATGTGGTTCTAAACAGATATGCTATTTGATCGCAGAGTTGAAGGTACATGTAAACATTGCATTCGGATTGCATTTTTGAATTTGAATTGAGGAAAAACATACGTGACCCTCTCTGTGAAATCCAGGCTAAAGTCTCAGAATCTAATTATGAGATAACAAGCATCAAAGTTTAATTTCAACCATTAATTTCACTACGATTTCAATCTTTGACATGGCCTTACTCAGTCAATATTAAAGATATCAAGGTTACATTTTCGCAGAATGTTGTTTACCTTATGAAGGATGATTTTATGTAGAAAACAATAAATCACAAAAAAAAAAGACTTTAGCTGGGTTTTCACAGCCTGGGTAACATATAGTATATAAACATACTGTAGCAGGTTAGTATCATATAATATAGAAATATAAAAATTTGTATCAGCACAAAATTATTGTTGTTGTTTTTTTTACCAATGTATTTCACAATTTAGAAGAAAAGATTTGTCACTACTTTGATTACATTACAACTTTAAATAGCGGCTATGCTGCTTCTGAGGCAGTACAAAAAAAACTTGTGATCTCTCTTATTTTTCAAAACATCTTATACATTCTGCAAAGGGCATGTAAACTTATGAGAAAGGGATTATGTAAAGTGTACAATACATACAGTATCAGTGTGCACACGAAAACAAGGAGCTGTATGAATGCACAAGCATTAACCAATGTGCACATAGAAACAGCTCTGTCCTACAGTGTAACACAACTGACAGTTGATGCATAGTGGGAGGAAGTGAAGGGTAAAGTATGGTCTTACTGCTGCACTGTTTCTCACCATTACACCACTCACACACTGCCAAACCTATGAAGCACATGAAGGAATAACTTCACAGAGCGTGAGGTGCATGTGTGTACAGATTTGTGGGTCCTTCTGTCACATGTTGTTGTGTTTGGGCTGATTAAGGGGTTGCGGAGACAAGTTTATAGTCACGTAAATACATCAACTCCAGCCGCAGAGCTCTGGGTGTGTAGGATAAAAGCTATGCATTCTGTTACACTCTGGATGTATTTGAAACCAAAGGAAGTACCTTTACATTCACAGTCAGCATCAATGTACTTCCTAAAGAAATGGCACCATTTCATTACATCTAATGATCTTGATCAAATTCAGTTGAGCTGTGGAGATAACCAAGAAAATATTACAGCTACACTGCTTATTTATTGATAGAAATGGTTTTAAAACCGATTTTAAAACCGAAGGCACGGGATGTTCAAACAGACTTTATTGGTATAAAAGTTTATTTTAGTATAGCGAAATTTGCTTTATACAGAATGTTAAGATATCTGTAACTGTGTATGAATGGTTAGTTAGCAATATATGATGACTAAATTGCTAGATTCGAGACTAGAAACATCACAGACTGACTTATGTACTGATTTGATGCTCAAAGGTTAATTAAAATTGTGTCTAATAAAATTAGTAGCCAAATAAATATAAATTTTTGAGCATTCCTTTAGTTGAAAAGTTAAACAGCTTATGTGTAGAAGCCTCAGATGTAATATCTTGCGTTTCCTTCTCTGCTTCTCTGTTTTCTCCTCTTGGAAACCGTCCAGCTTCCTCCTGCTATTAAATGCTTTTCTATTAATTTTCTATTAAATGCTGGAATTACTCTTTTGTGAAGGACAAAATGAGACAATAAAAAAAAAATTTTTGTCTCAAAGGCATTCTTATGTTTTCTTGTTTAGCCAGATAATTCACATCAAAAATTAATTCCCTGGCCCAGTTTGTGTTTTGGACTGTTCTGGACTATTAACAAGGCTTCAAGGGAAAAGTCCTACTTTCATTTAACTGTTTCCCTTTCATTTCTGTTATAAGACTTGACGTTTCCATATCACTGTATACTTTTCTAACTCGTGCCTCCTAAACTAACATACTTTCACTGTAGGTGACCAAGGTGGTTAAAACCATCACACGCCGAACCTTCCAGCCAGTGATCCTGACAGAGTCCAAACCATCTACTCCCGTACCTCCATCTACACCAACACCATCTGAAACAAAACCAGTAAAGCGTGCTTCTGGTTGACGTGTCTCTGCCTCCCATCTTTCATCTCACTAAGTGGGTCTGTAACTCACAGCTGGTGTGGCAGCGGTCTGTAAAACTAAATACCAGGGAAATCATAAAACCTATATAGAACTGTAAAATCTGGCCATGACGCCTGCATGCACCTTTTAACGGGCGAACATTAGTAAACACAGATAGATACCTTTCATTAGAGGCAACAGTAGCCTTGGTGGTTAAGCTCAGTCTAAATATAAGCCTCAGTGTCCTTCTAACTTTTTTAAATCTTTAAACTCACCTATGTTTAACACACAATTTCAGTAATCCTTTTAAAGTCAACATGAAATGCTGTTTGCAGCCCGTTTATATATATATATACACACACACACACACACACACAGTATGTATGTGTATATACACAGTATATACTGTATGTAACATTTTTAGATTAACAGATTAACATTTAGTTTTTTAATGTAAGTTCTCAGTAAAAAGGCATATTTGAAACAGTATTTCACTAAATGAACACAAATAAGTATGATATTTTATCATTTTCATCAAGAAAAATCAAATAAAGATTATAATGAGAACCCAATTCAAAATTCATTGTTGAAGCATGATTTCTGCATCTCACTTTGGTGTCTGTTTTAACATGTTAACTTCATGTGTGAGTGTTAAGGGGTGTTCACACTGACAGCGACTAGAAACGGAGCAACTTAGTCATTTATTTGAGTTGCCGGTTTGAGACAGCATGAGCAACAGAGACAGTTGGCGATGCAACAAAGTAGCAACACTGACAACAACCAGTAGGAGTGCAGACAGTTCACCTTACAGCTGCACATGTAATTCACCTCATAAATACAGTTGGAAAACGTCAATCGAGTGTAAATGCCTACTTGCAAACAACCGTATAGCAGTTTGTCGACCTCCCCCAGTTAAATTGCCATCAGTGAGATCGCTGCTGTGATCTTAATGATGTTTGTTCAAATTAACTGCAGTTCCCCAAAAAAGCTGCGTACTCCATTGGTTAAACACATACTGAGGTCTATAAAAGTGAAATAGCTGTGACTGTGGTTACAGATCTTTCCCCCCTTTAGACATAGACACATCACTTGTGATATTACGCACTGACAACTGGCCATGTGGCTTGTAAGGGTTCACACACAAATTCACGCAATCATGGTTCATCTCCAATGACGATTAATTTTTATCAAGCTCATTAATTTCCAAGATGAATTTACAGCCATGGACAAAATAGCCAATTAATTGCTTTGCGGAATTCACTGAGCAGCAAATTGGTTTCTGTATCAGCATTGAACCTTCAGGAGCAGCAGCACTCCATCCTCTTGACAGGCAGACATTTTGTAGAATAAGGGACTGGATTAGCACTCAGAGGTGAATAGTGATTTATTTAAATTGAGTCATAAAGATGTCAGTGCCCTGTGATAGACACAGAGAACTAGAACATCACTCAGGTCCATGTAGTGTGGTGGCAGTTCTTATGTTGATTGATTTACTGTTGTCATTTACACTGTTCTCTTTTAGTATGTGGTAATGGTTTACTTAAAGATTCCTCTAAAGGGTGTGTTGAAAGTTAGTCCCTCATTTAGTAAAAAAGTAAAATAAAGGGCAACAATGCAGCAGCAGCAGTTCTTGTTGACAATGAAATGCTGCCCCATTAGTCAAGAAAGTTTAGATAGAAAGTTGTCTATGTAAGCAAAATACTAGTAAATGTTGAAATAAGAACTGATGTTTGAAATGGTAAATTATTTTGAGTTTGTAAACATATTAACTGATATAATTTTAATATTTTTGAT
This sequence comes from Sinocyclocheilus rhinocerous, assembly GCF_001515625.1. Classification (NCBI taxonomy): domain Eukaryota; kingdom Metazoa; phylum Chordata; class Actinopteri; order Cypriniformes; family Cyprinidae; genus Sinocyclocheilus; species Sinocyclocheilus rhinocerous. Next base: position 129,981 of record NW_015633546.1, read on the forward strand.
CACATTTGAAAAAGTTAATATATTTTTACACAAACCAGTAATAAAATGAAATGTAACTTTGACATACTTCAAAAAAGTTGATTTATATGTATTTCACTTTCATTTAAATTTCATTCTCATTTTTTTCAGGATACTTTGATAGATGGAAAGTTTAAAAGAACAGCATTTATTGTGATTTTTTGGTAAAATTATAAAAGATTTTACTGTCAGAATGTTTTGATGAATTTAATGCATCCTTGCTGAATAAAAATAATAATTTCTTTCAAAAAAACAAACAAAAAAAACGTCAAAATGACAACTGGACAGCATTTAATGTTGACAAGTGCTGACAAGTCTAAAAAAACTTATTTTAGATTTTTACTAAAAATAATATAGCATGTGAAATGTTTTCTATAGCTAAATATAACATTAGTCCCTTAGTTTAAGTAGTAAAGACAGTTTGTTACTGCTACGGAAACTTAACTGTTAAAGTTTTTGTGATGAGAAACTTTGTAACAACTGCAACCAAGAATCCACAAGCCTTATATTTTCAGTTCTAGCTGTATCGTTACTGATGAACACAAAGCCTTTTAAAAAACTGGAAAAGATCTTCAGTCATTTCACTGCACAGTGTGACATCCACTTCCCTGCTGATGTTAGACCACTAAGTCAGTGTGCTGCACTTCACTCATAAATGCCTGTGGTTGTTTTGGCTGCTATGATTTGAGCAATCTGACATAACAGCTGCATTTTGAATGGCCCTCATATCACATATAGGCCATGCGCAAGGCATAAAAGACAGGAAATGGCTCGCTCTAGTTCTGCATAAAAAGCACAAACTTTCACTTCAATAATTACGACTTGAAATTCTGCTAACTCTGTTGCTTTTTCCATCATCGTAGGTCACTAAGATGGTCAAGACAGTGACAACACGGACAGTTCGACAGGTGCCGCTGGGTCCCGATGGCCTTCCTCTTCCAGAGGGCTCGTCTCCACTGGGAAGCTACACTGACTCTATTGATCGGCGCTACATGAAAAACGGCGAGCGCTTCATCACACCCCAGGCCTCTTCCACCCTCACACGCTCGTACAACAATTACAGCGACTCCTACAATGACACTCCAGACAGTCAGTTTCGCCATTACGCCCTTCACGATGGATATGGAGACGTGGCCGACAACTATGGAAGTCTGTCTCGCGGAGTCAGTTACAGGCCCTATCGGCCCTACATGCCCACCGGTGGATACCGGCCGGAGAACAGCTACACTCTCCCTATCCGCAAGGACGACTATGGCCATGTGGCCCAGCCTCAAGTCCCAATGGGAAGTAGCACTGTGGATCTCAATCGTTCTCAGCCTGAGCGCTTTCAACCCGAACCCTACGGCCTAGAAGACGACCGCCGCAGTCTAGGCCCAGAGGACGAAGAGCCGTATGACCTAGAGCCTGATTATTCCACGGCTAACCGCCGCACACTGCCCGGACGTACCATTAGAGAGCCATTGCGCAACGGCCCCCGCGTAAGGTAAGAATCGTGCCGTTGATTTGGTTTGTTTGCTTGTGCTGCTGTGGGTTAGCTCTGTCTTTTGTCCATGATTGTAAGCAGCTTTGATGTGATTGCCTATTGAAGAGATTCAATGCTCCAGCTCCTTGTGCGGAGCTCATTCCTTCTGCCAAAGAGTCAAATCTGAGTTTTTATTACTGTATTAAAACTCTCTGTATTATGTTGATTATTATCAGAGAGAATTTTCCAATGACAGCGCATTTGTTGGCTGCGTCTTACAAGGTGTTGTTGAAAGTAAAAATAACTTAACCCTGTTTCAGTCTCTTTCAATATAAAAGTCTTTACTGCAAACTCACAAACTCATAAAACAGTCTCTTGTTGCCGTCTAATGGCGGAACAATGTAACTAAATGAAAATGTTGAAGCAAATGTTCAAATAGGTGTTATCTTTATTAACAAAAACCACATTCTCGCCTACTAAACTCTTAAAACTACATTTCAAGAAACAGCATTATTTATAAAAAATTATAATGGATTTTAGTGTCCCATCATGACACTGGTTGTGAGAAATACTGCAAGCGGAGTGATACAAACAGTGAAACAGTAGGGCTGTGCAAATAATCGAATGCGATGATCATGCACATCTCGTCAGTAAAGCCGGTTCTGTGATTAGTAGTAAATCTCCATCACCTGCTTTCAGATAAAGCGGCATTTACTACACAGAGCCGTAGTTCACTGACAAGTTACGCAATATCGCGAATCATAATCGCAGGTGATACATCGCCGATAATGAACACGATATTGCGTAACTTGTCAGTGAACTATGGCTCTGTGTAGTAAATGCCGCTTTATCTGAAAGCAGGTGATGGAGATTTACTACTAATCACAGAACCAGATTTACTGACGAGATGCGCATGATCATCGCATTCGATTATTTGCACAGCCCTATGAAACAGTTGGCATTCTGCTATAACTAGAATATTGCACCGCTTGAAAAGGCTTTCAGCCAATCAGATTTGAGAACCAGAATGATATGTATTATTATTATTTAATATTATTATTATTAAATGGCATGATAGGTGGCATTGAGACAAAATTAGTTTATATCCCTAATAGTCTTATATTGGTACAGTCTGATATTGAATGGAGGGATGGATGGATGTTGAAATTAGAGATTGCACACTTTTTTTGATTGTTTTGCTAACGTGTGTTTGTGCTAGAGTTAAGTGAGGGTTCAGTTTTCTCTCCACCCCTAAATGTTCTCCCTCTTGAGCTGAGCGACCTTTGCTTTCACAACCAAAGACAGTTGAAACCAAATACATTCTCCTACTTAAAAAGGACACATTTTTCTGTTGTTCTGACCCCAGCTTGCTCTTTGCAGAGATTAGAAAATGCAAAGCAAATGACATCTGACATAAAGCAGAGGGCTGCATTTGTGTAATGAAGAGCTCTTCTTTTTGATCAGTGATTTCTTTCTTTATGGTAGATGAAGATAGAACATTTTTACAGTATTTTTATCTTCTAAGACAGAACAGGGAGGAAAGGAGAGATGTTGTTATCATGAAACATGTTTTCCTTGTCATAGTCCTCTAGTCAGTATCAGCACATTCCTCATTATGAGAATCTGTAGCAGTTTTGACAGTCCTGTGTGTTGCGGGAACACAGTTTATTTTTAATTAGGATGCACACACATACAGCAGGCAATCACCGTCACAAGCAGCATACACAACTTTTGACCACTTCCTCTTTTTCAGCCCATAATGTATGTGTGTACATCCGTGCCAAAATTATAGTGTAATTAGCAGTGATGTCACCCCTCTTACTCCGAATGTCAAAGTCTTGCGTTTTGCATTCATCATTAGCATTCCCATAATAACAGATGTTGACAAAAATCTTGCTAATGAATGTGTAAAATGAATATGTTAATTAGAGCTTATTGCTTTGCAGTTTGGAAACCCGCAATTATAAAACAGCCAAAATTGCGACATTTAGCAAAGAAATGGTTGCCAGTGCCGTGTTTGCATAGTGCATTTAATTTGTTAAGCCAACTCTAGGTCTCTTCTTTATCTCTCTTTCTCTATCTCAGTGGAGCTGTTGTTGTCAGAGTGATTAATAGTCTCTGGTGAACACTGCCAGACAAAGGGGGCGTCTCGTCTCCAGCCATATCTCTAATGGTTCAATCCCTCCTTAGCTGATCCTCCCTGCACCTGCCACCAGTGCCACAGCAGAGCAGCCATAAGGTCGTCATGCAGAAATCTCCCTGGAGACCACCAGGGACCACTTCCTATGTGCTCATGCTGAACTGATAACAGTTATATAGTGTAGGCAGAAAGAGACAAATATTCCATCCTTTATATAGAAGTTTGGTCATGGGACTAAAGACTGAAAACATTAGTTGGTGAAAAGTATTATATAGTAATGTAGAGCAGAATCAAGTTCTTATTTAGTACCAGTTTTGTTTTCAAATAATCCTGAGTTCATTGTTTTCACACATTGTGAAGCGGAATATGCTAAAATACAGCGCAAAGCACACATAGCAATCAGTGTAGTCTGATTTCCGAACAAATTTATTTTTAAGTGAATTACTAACTTGCAGCACTGCCAGTGTAGTCTGATTCCCAAACAAATCATTGCAATGAGTTGGTTGTTTTTAGTGAATCAAACATTTGCCTTGTTATTAGAATAGTCTGATTCCCGAACAAATGATTTGAATGAATTGGTTCTTTCTAGTGAATCAGTGTAGTTCAGTTCTCGAAAGAATGATGCTTATGAGCTGGTTCATTTTAGAGAATCAAAGACAGATAAGCACAGCCACTGTAGTTCGTTTCCAGTAGAAATGACTGTAATGAGTGGATTTTTTACAAGCACTTACTCCTGAAAAGTATTGGATGAATCACTAATGGAACTGTTAAACAGTGTTTGAAGTTTTATTTTACCATTAATTTCAACATGAAGACAATACGGTAATTGCTTAATACACTATTGTGTGTGTGTGTTTTTTTTTTTTGGCATGGTACCCATGGTATTTTAGGGCATTTCTATAAAGTACCATACAGTATAACCGCAAAAGCACCTGTGATTTTTTAAAAAATTATTATTTATTGTGATTCATGATTTATTTATAAAGCATTTCATCAGGTGCAGATTTGTCAAATGAAGTGAAAGATCTGTTTCTTTTTTTTCTCACTTGAATCACAAGTAATCATTAATCCACAAGTAATTTGCTCATTATAAGAGTGGAGCGAATGATTATTCAAATGAGTGATATCTCAGTACTGTGAGACTCTTGGAATAATATGAAACTCTTGCAAATGTGCGAAGGTTTTCCTCTTTTTTTTTCTATTCGGAGGCATAGGCATTTATCCAAAAAATCTAGAAATAAATAATTCAGAGAAAGGAAATGATGGGAGAACAAAATGGATGTAGTAATGGGCACATAACTTTGTGGTTTTTGCTGGCAACGAACAAAAAACACAGACACACATATTTCTGGAACATGAAGAACATTTGGCTCATTATCGAGGCATAGAAACTGTTGTCATAACTTCAGAGCACCCCATCTTGTGGAAGAGCATCATGTGTAGTCGAAGTGCTTTCATGTGCTATGAATACACTCGTATATACAATGACAGCAATTTAAATGCAAATCTTGACATTCCCATCGCTCAGTCCACAGGGTTTAGCATGCATCTGAACTGTTTAAGTAATTTCAATTTGCAAAGCCCTCTGTGTGTGTGTGTGTGTGTGTGTGTGTGTGTGTGTGTGTGTGTGTATTTGGTGGAAACATATCTTGTTATTATCAATATTAAAAACAGTTTAATGGTTTTGTGGATTTTTTTTTCAGGATTATTTGATGAATCGGAAGTTTAAAAAACAGCATTTGTTTGAAATAGGAATATTTAGTAACATTGTAAATGTCTAAACTGTCACTTTTGTAATCCTTATTGAATAAAAATAAATTTTGTTTCAAGGAAAAAAACTTCAAACTTTGAACAGTAGTGTACAGTATCTCAATATTTACAGTAGGTGTCGTCTGACTCTTTGAGCTTTAGAAAATCATATTGAATTGCAAGGAGAAATAATGTGGTTTTCACGTTGTGAGAGAGAACAGGCTATAGATTTCTCTGTGAATGTTTCACATGGTGTGCTTGAGTGTGTTTGTGTGTGTGGGAGAGAGAGAGAGAGAAGGAGAGAGATGAAACTATCTGTACAATGGCAGTGTTATGAACAATCATTTTGAGCCCTCTCGTTGTCTCAAAGTGATCTTTTCACTCTGCACCTGACACCATTGTGCCATCTTTCTGATGAGTTCTGGCAGAAGCTTTTTGGCTGAAATTCATTATTTACTCTCGTAAATAATGCGGTTCTAAACCCATATTTTTATCTTTTGTGATACAAAAATATGGATATTTTTAATACTTTTATTTGGTCCTGTCTATGCAATTACATTGGCCATGGCTGTTAAAAAGCATGATAGAAGCTGTCATGATAGCCAAAAGCTAATAGAATAATAGCTTTGTGTGAGGATCAGAGCAAAATTTGTCAAAAGTTATTCACTACTAATCTTACTCTCCAGCTAGCTGTTAATTCCGAAACGGTAAACAGATGTTTGAATCAAGTTGAACACCGTCTGATCGTTCAATGTGATTTGTACCCCAAAACGATTGATTAATTTATTGATACGGTTCTTGACTTAAGTTTAATTCACTGATTCATTGATCCGGTGGTAACTGTGAAGTGTGAACTATGTATAGACAAGAGCTGTCTCACAGAAAAAAAGAACCATATTCTGTAACCAAAGCTGTTGTTTTAATAGGTGCCTTTCTATGTAAATACTGACTGGCAGCGATGCAGCAGGGAAGCTACAGATACAGCATATGTCCACTCCTTCTTTTTATTTCCAGTCTGAGTAAACCAGCAGCAAAAACCTCAAATTACTGCTCTTAATCAGTGCCTGGTCAGTTTGAGAGTTTACACTCTGTTTTCTGGTGTATAAATTGAGGAATACCATTTTGTTTAAAGGGGTCATATGATGCAATTTCATTTTTTCCTTTCTCTTTGGAGTGTTACAAGCTCTTGGTGCATAAAGACCAATCTTTTCAATTTCAAGATTAGTTTTGGGTGAAAAGAACTTAAAATAAGATTCTGCTGTAGAGTTATTTTTAGTTATCCAGTGCTTAGCTTGACTAGTGGATGGAAGAAACAGCAAGTCACTCTGTAAATCCTATTATACTTGGTCATACACACCATCAAACGTGAGTCATGCTGCCTAAGCCTGTCTGCCCTTTCTATATTAGCTGCTCTGGTTAATTATTTGCATCAGCATGAGTCTTGGTGGGAAGAGTATTGAACTGTTTAACTCAAGTAGAAATAATGTATCCTGAGTGCCAGCCGTGTTAATGTTGGTTTGCTCCCAACAGGTCTGGCACTGTTCGCCATTCAGACATTACGTCAGTTAATGATTTTTTCATCATTCTGACACTGAATGTCACTTGGATGGCATTTCCAAAGCAATAAAATGCTTCCAAATTTACCATGTGGTCAGTAACCACTTTTAATTTGCATGAAATCTGTTGGCATGTTACAATAATAAAGCAAATGATGATTGTAATGAATGATGACCGGAGCTGGCCTTTGCATCAGTGTTCTGTGAACTGCAAACCAACACTAGAACTGAGAAGTAGAGAGTAGTAGTACTTTATCATTATGTCAAGTCATTTCACTCAGTGGCCACCTAGGAGATGTGTACCACACTTACCGTTTCAGTTTCTCCCATTAACATTTTCACAACTTAAACTGTCTCTGATTACATTTGACTAAACCACGATTGGCATAATTGCTCATATTTTAATTTACTAAAGGACTAAGTGCTGCTAGAGGAAAAATTATATAAACAAAACATAACTATGAACTCTGAAAATAACTGAGGATAATTAAATTGAGGAAAACTTTTCCAAACAATTAAGCCTGTCGAGCAACCAACAGTTTATTTGAATGGATTTGCTATTTTAGTCATGTTGTGCAAACTTAACTTAAACAACTTAATTATACCCACGGTGAAATGAAAGTGGAAAACACATATTTTTCATATTTATTTAATAAAATATTTAAGTAAGCAAACTTTGAAAGTCTTTTATGTTCACAAAGGCTGCATTTATTTGATCATAATATAGTAAAACATGAAATGTTATTACAATTTAAAATAGCGTTTGTATTTTAATATGTTTTAAATTGTAAATTATTCCTGTGATGGCAAAGCTGAATTTTCAGCAGCCCTTACTCCAGTCTTCACATGATCCCTCATAAATCATTCTAATTTGCTGATTTGCTGCTTGAAAATGGCTGTGCTGCTTAATATTTTTGTGGAAACCTTTTTCACAATTTTTAAATAAAAGTTCAGAAAAATAGCATTTTTTTAACATAAATTATTTGTAACACTGTAAAATCTTTACTGTTACTTTTGATCAATTGAATGTCCTTGAATAAAATTACATTTTTTTTCCCAAAAAAATTGCAAATGCTACAATCTTTGTGTCTAGGAGGAGACGTCTCACCTGACAACATGTTGTACCCCTGCTCTGTCGTACATTCCTCCTTTAGTGTGCTTAAAACTCTTTTTCCCTCTGGGACCAATCAGATGATGCGTTTCTCATGTACCATCATAGAGTTAATGCCCCATTTCATGGCCAAATCATCTCTTTACGATGTCAGATGTATGAACTGCTCATTTAAAGCACTGCCATGTAACAGCTTGCTGAGATTTCCTCCCTCTGTAATGTGCTCTCAAATCACCTCCAAAGTTGCAGTACATAATTATTAATTAACATAAAACTCTCATTAAAAGTGCATCCCTCACAACCGCCAACATTCTCAGCTGTGGCCCAGTTTGTCAAGTCACACATCAAAGACTTTGTTCAAACTGTGTGTAAATCCGATTTGTTTTTCAAATCCGGTTTTTAGCAGTCTTTTCATAACAGTCATTTTAGAAGTGATTAAATCTGATCATATATATATATATATATATATATGTATAATATATGAATATAGAATATAGAATTGGAAATGTGTTTTTTCCCCCTTGCTGTTCAGACTACAAGCAAAAGATTAAGATCTAAACAACATTTCCTCTGTGGATTCATGAATGCTGTCAATAGTGGTGGCTTTATATTTGCACATTTGGTCCCTAGTGCTCTAAATTTCTAGTACACCTTGTTTTTCCCACCTAGAGTGAGATGAGGACAGAAAATGAGCTGGGAGTGGAGAGAAAGAGTGATGGAGAGTAAGTGACACAGGGGTTTAATATTTCTATGCCAATTTAGGAGTACCACCACAGGGACATTTTTTGTTCACACTGATAATGAAGCATGCTGAGACTCCTATCAGAGATTGATGTAACCTCCTTGATGTGTACAGCACAGCCCCAGACATGTTATTTCCAACTTCTACGCTGTAGAGAACAAGAAATGTTGGAGTAAAATATCATGTGGGCTCATGAGAGCCTCCAGCCGCCTGCAGTCACTGCCGCAGAATAAGAATGTTCATGTTAATATAAGTTATCATAAATAACCCATATGGTATACAGGGATGATGACGTGTGTAGATTCTTTTTGAATAACAAATAAAATCCATTTCTACTTCATTCATTCTTTGAATTTGTTGGAAGTATTTTAGGTTATTTAATACACAGCTTTAAATGTACAAGGCTGTGCATTGCTGAATAAAAATCTTACTAACCCCAAACGTCTGCATGGTAGAATATATCTTTTTTTTTTTTTTTTAAACCACTGTTTCTCTTTAGAAGTTAAAATCAGCCATTGCCACTTCAGGTTTTGTGTGATGCCTCGGAGAAATGCAAAACTCTTGCTACCGCCTGTGGAGCAAAGGGTCAGTTTTTTGGAAACAGTATTTTTGAACACCACAAACAGCACTTTTTGGTCAGTTTCACCTCTGTTTTAATGAATGATACAACGGCTAATTTACAACGGCTAATTTCCAAGGTGTCTGAAGTAGCAGGAAATGTTCCCACTGAGCATTTGTTTGCAAACTGTATTTTCAGTCTATAGGGTTCTTTTGTTGGCTTAATGGTCACTCTATGTTGCATTAGGGCTTTTTTCCATCTGCTTTGGACTTTTATGCCTTTTCTTTGCAAATGTGGAGAAGTATACCATGAAAAGGTTCATTTACACTTTCTAAGACAGCACAGTAGCAACATAAACAGTTGTGTGCTACCAATAGTAAAAAAGTATGAATTGTATGTATTTCTACTGTAAATTTTCAAAGCATTATCAGTGTCAATTTACAATGAATATTTCAGAAATGCACATTGATTATTCCATTTCCTATCCCAACATATTGACAGGGAGCTCTCGGAAAAGTCCAGAGCTGGGATTCTCCCAGTGGGAGTGATGCTGTACTATTCAGATTACTCATAGTAGGGAAGCCATCCATCGCTCCCTATCCATCTGTCTGTCTTTCTCTCTCTGTTTCCAGTCTGTTCTATATTTGCTCTGGGCCATGCGGGCTCTCTGTTTTCCCTCACGCTGTATCCCATCCATCATTAATTAAAGAAAGAGAGAACATCCCTGTGTCCTGACAGACACAATTAATAGGGAAATGGCAGCAGTTTTTCTTTTTGACGTGCTGTGGATTCTTTGACACCATAGTTAATAACTAAAGCAATCACCTTTTTCTCTGTCTGTCGTACTTACTCCAAAACATATAGTTTTTCTTACGCTTTCCTGCTCTTTGCGTGGTGTTACTACCATTGGATGACTGATACATCTCTTTAAAATCTCTCTCTTTTTCTTCACTTGTTACAGAGGCTACGAGGACCCCATTGAGGCTGAATTAATTGATGAAAGACACCCCTACATCCATGGCATGTACCCAGCACCTCTTGCCCAACCCGAGAGGGGCAGCTTGGCCAGTCTAGATCGCATGGGCGGCCGTCGCTCCCCCTCGATTGACAGCATCCGCAAAGACCCGCGGTGGAGGGACCCCGACCTGTCTGAGGTCATCGCCATGCTAGGCCACCCCATCGATCCGGTCAAATCCAATGCAGCTGCCTACCTACAGCATCTCTGCTATGAAAATGACAAGATAAAGAAGGATGTCAGGCAGCTGAAGGGGATCCCAGTGCTGGTGGGCTTACTGGACCACCCTAAAGCTGAAGTCCATCGCAAGGCCTGCGGAGCTTTGAGAAACATCTCCTACGGCAAGGACCACGATAACAAAGTGGCCATCAAGAGCTGTGATGGGATTCCTGCTCTCATCCGTCTGCTGAGGAAAACCAATGACATGGAAGTTCGGGAACTTATCACAGGTATGATATGATAATTATATCCATCCGCTCTGTTCCATACTGGAATTTAGCACTGTAATCATGGAAACAAAGGATAATTTGGTTCATAGGATATTTTATTTTTCTTTAATTAATGCACATTAAACTGACTGTAAAGACATTTATAATTTTGTAATATTTATGATCATGTGACACTGAAGCAAGTAGTGACTGCAGAAAATTCTACTTTGCCATCACAGGAATAAATTACATTTTAAAATAGTTGTTTTTAATGTAATATTTCACAATATTACTATATTTTAGCAAGAGACCTACTGAAAAAATTTTTTTTTGAATCTAACACACCTCAAAATTTTTAACAGTATTATTGTGATAGTAATATTGTGAAATATTACATTAAAAACAACTATTTTAAAATGTAATTTATTCCTGTGATGGCAAAGTAGAATTTTCTGCAGTCACTACTGGCTTCAGTGTCACATGATCATAAGTATTACAAAATTATAAATGCTACTGAATGCAAATCCGTCCTAAATAAATAGTCAATTTTTCGGAACAAGGGTAAACATTTTAAGAATGCTAATCTAAAATTTGAGGCTGACATGTTTATGGTGGTTACGGCAACTGGTCGAAATTCCATTTCAGATTCATCAGGCTATCTTCTGTGTGACCAGTATGATTATTTTCAGTCCAATGACAAAAATAACCTTCCATCTTTTTTACCTTATCCGTCCTAAATCTTCTATGATTCATTCATTTGTATTTTTCTCATTTCATCTAGTCAAGCTTGTCAAGCATCCTACTAATACTAGCCATAGGCCTCTCTCCATGTTTTGTACGTTTACAAACTAGATGAGTCCGGACTGATGTTGACTGAATCCAGGTCAGTTTTTTAGCGGGACTACTGAGCAGGGTCTTGACCTGCTGGGCTTTATGTGTCTCCTCCTGGGACCTTAATCCTTCGGCCTAGTCTCCACGACCTGACACACATTTACTAGAATGTGGAGAACGCAAAAGAGGTCCGGATTCAGACCGGACACTCAACGCACAAAGACCAAAGACACATGTCTGCATGCATTCACAAGACATTTTATTCCTGGAACATGGGATTTGTGTCACTGACAGACAATGAGGGATTTACAAAATCTTAAGAAAATAATAATAATCATAAACATTTGTGTATGAAATAATTATAAACGCTCCCATCTTGGGGTCAGTAAGATTTTTCATGATTATGCTCAGCAGGGCTGCATTTGTATGATTATATTGTGCAATATACCATTTAAAATAACTGTTTTCTATTTTTAAATATTTTACAAATTCGGAAATTACTTATTAATATCAATGTTGAAAACAGCTGTGCTGCTTAATATTTTTGGGGAAACCATGATACATTTTTGCAGGTTTCTTTGATGAGGAAAGTTAAAAAGAACAACTTTTATTTGAAATAGAATTTTTTTGTTTCTTTAATGTCACTTTGATCAGATTAATGCATCCTTGCTGAACTAAAGTATTCATTTCTTTAAAAAATTCTTACTGACACCAAACTTTTGAATAGTAGTGTATATGTTTAAACGATATTGAGTGCAGATTTTTCCTCTACTAGGGTTTGATGAAGCTACTGAAAGAGATTTTTTTCTGGTAATGACATTGACTGATGGTTCTCCAGACCAGGCATTCAGTTTTTTCACAGATCATGAAAAAAAGTTTCTGGTGTGTGAAATACCTGAGTGAATCCTGGAGAGTGAAACAGTGACGTATAACAGCTCCACAGCCTGCCTCAGTGATTAACTTTACAGCACACTGTTGCTTTCAGTCTCAGTTAAAAAAAAGCTATTTTCTACAGGATGGAGGGAATAAAGTGTATCAGTTCCAAACCGAGCCCTGGACAGCCTTATGGTTTATCTGCAAGGCCCCTATAAAAACACTGCCCTTACAATAGTCTTTCAGCAGCCTGGAAAACTGGGAATGTTTTTTCTACAATTAAAAATAATTGCAGGGTTTTAAAAATAGGTTCACCGTGTGCTCTTGAACACCATGGTTGGTACTCGTCTACAGCACTTATTTGCACCTCAACCAAGAAACTTATTGTGTGGATATTGCTAGTACTTTTTTCTTTTTGTTCACTTTTTTTTGTTCTACTTCAGAAGTATTTGCTTAGAATTTTTCATTACCTTTTCCACTTTTCAGCATTATTTTTAATTAAACTGTCTGGTTTAATTTGTTGACCCTGTGTCAAATGTTCTTCACGCGCTGTGAATATTTAGCAGTTCATATTAATATTTTTAAATTAAGGTGGTCAAGACTGATACAACTTCAAAGCATCATAATTTCCTTTTCAGAGCTCTCCAGCTTAAATAGTAAAAGCCTTTTGAACTACAGTCATTTATTATTTAATTACAACCAACCAGCTACAGCAGTGTGTTTATACCACTAGCCATGAACCGCTGCTTCCGTGTTTGCATTCTGTATCTTTGTATCTGCATCAACTCCCCATCTCGCCCTCATTCTCTCTTTCTCTTTATTTTATGTCTGATCAAGCAAGTTTTTAGAAGAAACAGATTTAAGGCGTACTTCCTATTTCCATAATCCGCACTATATGACTCTCCGTGTTTTTGGCACATTCCAGACATTGCACATTTGGAACTCTTTTTCACTGGCGGAGCAAAAAAGACAAAGTAACTGGCACTATTTTATCAAATTACATTACATAGAGGCATTTAGAAATGTAATTACTAAATGTCAGTGTTTGACTTTGTTCCCTTTTGGACTATATAAACCATTTTGGTACTGTGTTGAATCTCACAGTCTGAGTGATTCCTTGTTCTTGTGTGGATTACTGTTTGCGTATTTATGCAGAGGTCTCCTCAAATCACCTGATGATATATGAAAAAAAAAACAAATGAAATGACATTAGAAAAAGGACACGAAACATAGCTAACAAAATGACATTTGTTCAGAAATTCCAGAAGTCCAGAGTACGGTGGCATTTCTGAGATGATTACCTCATTTACCGTTCTTTCCTGTTTCTTTCTCTCTGACTCAGCTGTCCAATCAGTGTATGATGAATGGCAGGGGGCAGGATGGGACTGTAATAGCCCTAAGTGAATGGCCTGTTAGAACAGCATGTCTGCTGCTCCCAGGAAATTGAATTAGCTGGAGGGCTCCAATGACAAGCAGAAAGGAGTAAACTCAATCAGGCTGCACCTCTTGCAAGGTTCAGCTTCCCTCGTGTGGGTTTCATTGGCTCCTTCTGTATTAGGTTTGTGGGATTTCCAGGAACCTGCAAAAGATGCCAGGGGAACTGAGCAGTTACAACACTAGAGCTCTCTGAAATAACACTGTAATGTCATGGTATAGTGTGTGTTTTGTTCCATTAATATATTAATATTTCATATAAACATTTAGATAACCTTTATATTAGCTCAACTGGTAATAGATCAGTGTAAAAGCAGCTATTACTGTTTGGTCTTATTTGACCAAAAATGCAGTAAAACAGTAATAGTGTGAAATATTATACATTCAAAATAACTCTATATTTTAAAATTTAATTTATTGCTGTTCAGTGTCACATGATCATATATATATACACACACACACACACACACACACACACACAGAGAGAGAGAGTTGTAATCAACAGTTATAATAGCCTTTGACTGCGTCAACCTGCTCCAGTTTTCTGCCTCCTATTAAAGCCAATGAAGTGAAGTTAATCAGCATGTGCTATGTATAGACCTCTACATCTCCTCTGACTACAAGCCCATCTGACACAATAACACATGCACGAGTGCATGAGCTGGCCGGTAATGATCCATGCTCCTTAATGTTCCACTTTACCAAATAGACATTCCCACATTCGGCAAGTGCCATGTGTACGGCGTCTGTTATCAGGACTTTAACCAGGGTCTAATGGCCATTCAGCGCCTAAGAGGTGATGGCGATGGAGCCTCCTCGCAGATGAAAGTACAAAATGGTTATTATCCGAGGGTAAATAGATTTATTTTGGTGGTTAAAAGAACCCGAGCCCACTTTACACAAAGCTACGACATGTTTATAGACCTCTTGTCTCCTGTTGGAGTTTTTGTGAGCAGAAATGAATCTGGAAGTAATTGCTGAGCGAGAAGAACATGGAGTGATGATGTCTATGAAGGGCAGAAAAAACAATTCCGAGTTGTATAAGGATGTACATTAGTTTGAGTTTGTAGTCAACTATGCTATTTCTGTTTTTAGCGAGAATGACCTGTGGTCCTAGTTTTTACTATTCCAAGAAGATGGCTGTTTATTTATTCACTGTACATTTCCAAGGGTAGCAGTAGCTGTATGGGGCTTGCCAAGTTAATAAAACAAAGGCCAGTCTTAACTGTGTAGGCGTATATACGTCTGCTGGCTTATAGAACAAGCTTCTCTGTTTTATTGTCTAGAAAATAACAGCCTGGCCCCTTTACGTTCTGTTTACTCGGAGCAATTTTCTCGAGCTGTGCTTTTCCTTTCCTTTTTTCCTGTCCAATCCTTCTTAGTCGTGGTCTGTAATGGAAGTTCCTGTCTGAAAACTCAGAATCAATGTTTTTGTAATGCGTGGTGTGTCAACAGATCTAACAGCACTGCCACTTTTTTTGTAGCTCTCGTGTGATTGTGATTTTAAGAAGTGTAACAGGTCCTTTTTTCTTTTCCTGTTTCTTTTCTCTCTCCGTCTTATTCCACCTGTTAGGAACACTTTGGAACTTGTCGTCCTATGAGCCACTGAAGATGGTGATAATTAACCACGGGCTTCAAACGATGACTAACGAGGTCATTATCCCTCATTCGGGCTGGGAACAGGAGCCGAATGAGGACTCAAAGCCACGAGATGCAGAGTGGACCACCGTCTTCAAGAACACATCAGGATGTCTAAGGTACACTGGTCTGATTGACAGCATCCTCCACATCCTTGTCAGCTGACCTAGTCTTAATGACAATGAAACCTCTTAATGGTCTTTCGGGTTTTGCAAGTCTAATTTACTCACCCCCATGTCATCCAAGATGTTCAAGTCTTTCATTCTTCAGTCAAAAAAGAAATTAAGGTTTTTGAGGAGAACATTCCAGGATTTTTCTCCATATAGTGGACTTCAGTGGGAGCCAACAGGTTGAAGGTCCAAATTGCAGAGTCAGTGCAGCTTCACACGATCCCAGCTGAGGAATAAGGGTTTAGCGAAGCGATCTGTCATTTTCTAAAAAAATAAACATTTATAAACTTTTTAACCACAAATGCTTGTCTCGCACTAGCCCTGCGAAAACTCCGTCTCATTTTCTCCTCCAACTTCAAAATTGCCTGACATCATTGTTTTACCATTTTTCATAAGGGCGTTTGACTTTCTTTGCACGTTCGCTTTGTAAACACCGGGTTGAAACTTCCTTCTACATCATGTGTGGCCATTCCAGTGTGACTACGTAATGTGTCATGTCGAGCTAGTGCAAGACGAGCATTTGTGGTTAAAAAGTATATAATTTATTTAATTTTTTTTAGAAAAAGATTGATTTTTTCGCTAGATAAGACCTTTTTTCCTCTGCTGGGATCGTGTAGAGTCCTTTGAAGCTGCACTTGAAACTGCAGTTTGGACCTTCAACCCGTTGGCCATCATTGAAGTCCACTATATGGAGAAAAATCCTGGAATGTTCTGGTAGTGAACTAATCCGTTAAGATGATCTGTCTTTTGTTATGTAATGTTATTTTAGTATTCTTTATTGTTTGTTTCAGCTTCATTTCAATTAATAAAACTAGATTTTTATTAGCGTACACTTTAGTTGACAGTAGGCGCGTTTCCATTACAGATTTGCGCAAAACTTTGGCAATATTTTCTGAATGTCGATAAAAAAGTATTGCGAAA
Source organism: Sinocyclocheilus rhinocerous (assembly GCF_001515625.1). Classification (NCBI taxonomy): domain Eukaryota; kingdom Metazoa; phylum Chordata; class Actinopteri; order Cypriniformes; family Cyprinidae; genus Sinocyclocheilus; species Sinocyclocheilus rhinocerous. The sequence goes on from NW_015633546.1 coordinate 146,628, forward strand.
TGACGGCGTTTCCATTAACCAATGTTATGCGGCTAAAACGTAACCTTTTGCCTCTCGCGATAAGTCATGGCAACGGATTTTGGTGGGATTTTGACGGATTTTGGCTATATTTATTCAAAGGAGGCTTATGCACCTCATGCGAGCGTAAAAACTTTTTTGCGATATATGGGCATTTTTGCGAAATTGACACGTTTCCATTAGGCGTATTTTCAATTCGCAATTTCAATTTGCGCAATTTGAAGGGTAATGGAAACGCGCCTAATGACAACTTTGGTCTCTCTTGTGTTTAACTCATTGTTATACTGCCATATATTGCTTGATATGGTTCATGTGCACTAGGGGTAGAATAGCAGATCTTATTGTTTAGGATTGAGATCATCATTTCAGCCTATGGGGGAAACAGCTGTTAAAATGAGCTTTTGCTATATAGAGAGGCAACCGATAACCGATCTATATGGAAAACAAAAGCGGGAACAGATGATTTTGTATAGATTATATTTTTGTCAGAAGACAAATAAGTTCAAAAACATCTTCACATTATAACTAAAGGCAAAAATCAATAGCCTCTGTCTGTTCAATATTTAACCATTTTTGGTATTATGTTCCGAGCCTCTCTGTAGACACTGATCCTCTCCTCTGGGGGTCATTCTAGCAGCTCAGCTTTTGATTAAGATATCCAGTCACTAAAGGGCTTTATATCTCCATGGTTACCATGCATCTTGCCACAATAAATGGAGTCTGTTTTTTTCCCCTTGAACCCACTCAAGTGATTCTGTTCTTTGCCTGAAAAGGAAATGTCTTTTTTTTAAATTCAGTGTGATCTTTGCCTGGCTCAGCAATTATAAATGGACATTTGATCCATGAATAATAATAAATGTTTTAAATCTCTAGCATAAACTGTTACGCCTTGTCAAAACTACAACCCATGAGAATGAGATCAGATAATGAAATGCTCATCCTCCCGTTAAACATTGTGTTATAGTGCCATGATGGTGCCTACAGTGATCCTTCCTTTTCAGGATTCACATGTTGTTGCACTCTTAACACTGTGGCATTAAACCAGTTTATTCTTGCCTTGTTTGGCTGTGACTGTCCTTGTTTGACCTACCTAGACTTCTGTGGCTGTTGTGGATAAGCCTCAGCACACAGGTCTGATTGTCTAAATCAGCTTGCTAGCAGCAGAAGCAGGTCAGTGTAGTTCAGTTTCATGACCTCAAGTGCTCTCTTTAATCCTTTATCTTGTGATTGCATGATCAGGTACTTCGAACACAGTGTTGTGTGCTGGTTGTGTCATAAATGTGTAATTATGATACATTTGGTGTATCATGCTACATTATGATATTGTTGATTAGATCAGTGGTCTTTAAGAAGCAGGATTTGGATGCTACAAGAATTCACTTCAGAAACTGTATGTGGTATTGCATTTAATTCCTCTCCCTCTTCTCTTATTTGAGCTGTGTCCTGTGTTGTGTGTGAGCTCAGTGCTGAAGCTCCGGAGGGACGGGGCTGTGTTTCCACCCTCTGTTTCCTCTTTAGCAGCTAGACCTCTAATATTCAGCTGCTGCTGCTGGTTGTGCTGCAACCCACTGGGCCAAGTCCAGCTTCTGCTTGCTTCTCTGTATTTGACTCTACCTCCCTGCCTTCATCCGTTCTTCTCAGTCTCTCCCTCTGTTCCCTTTCCTTTCAAGACCTACTGGATCTCTGATATCTGCAAAATTAAAAAATGTAAATATGAAGCATGGACATTATTGGGTCCCACTTTATATTAGGTGCCCTTAACTACTTGCATCAAAAAATAAGTACAATATACTATATTGTGTTCAAATTTCTATTGTATTGTATTGGGATTCGGGTAGGGTTAGGGACAGGTTTGGTGGTATGGGTAGGTTTAAGGTGTAAGGGATGGATCAACAGTGTAATTATAAATGTAATTACAGAAATGAACTACAGATGTAATTACATGCAGGTGTTTTTTTAAATATAAGTACAATGTAAACAGGTATGTACAAAATAAGTGCACTGTATCAAATTATCAATTTAAGGGCCAGATTTACTAACAGCTTGCGCCAGCGCAAACGTCCTTTTGCTGTTAAAATAGTACTGTCAGGATTTACTAAAGACACGCAGTGACGAATTAGCACTGAAAAGGCATGGACACAGTTATTTTTGGGCCTGGCCTTATTGAATATGCATTTGTAGGGGTTTCCCTTTCAGACACGATGGGAGGAGAGTATTCAAATGAATCACGCAACGTGATTTACTAATGTTTGCGCTTGTCAAATTACTGGTATTTGCGCCATTATTTAACGCCTCAAAAAAGCATGTCTTAAAGCAGGCTGTAATTTGCTCTGCTCTTGGTAGATTGCGCTGGTCATTATCTGGCTGCGTCTCTGCTCTGTAACGCTAATTTGCCCTGTTTAGAAAAACTGGCCCTAAATGTAAGTACAAGGCCACCTAATATAAAATGGGGCCCATTATTGCTATAGTTTATTTTGTATCTATTACTGATTGAGTTTATGCTGACTTCAACTAATATTGTTCTTGATGCTCAAGAAACATTTCTTATTATTGTCATTATTGAAAAGAGTTGTGCTGCTTAATATTTTGGTGGAAACCGTGATGCATTTGTTGGGATTGCTTGATGAAAGCATTTAGTTACAGTTTTTTTGCAGTCAATTAATTAATCAGAAATGTCTTTTTTCCATGTATCATAAAGCAAGCCAAATCCAGTATTGGTCGTCCTCTTTCTCTTCGTTTTAAAGAGGAACATTGTGAACATTTCCTAAAACAATTTTCCTTTTCTTACTTTCTCAGCACTCTTTTACTTTTTCTCAACCTCCTTATCTCTCTTTAGCTCGTTCTCCTTTGCCAAGGCTCTCACTGGCTATTGCCCTGCGACAGGTCAATCAATGTGATCAGGTTAACCAGTGCCTCAGCGGGTCTAAAGCATGTATCAGGGAGAGGTGGCAGTACAGCCATCATGGCATCATGTGTTTCCATGCGCTGCCACCTCTCAGCAGGTCATCGCAGACATGTGGTTGTGCACAATGCCACTCCATCCTCATCCTGTCTTTTTAGCCTCAGCTCAGCCTGTATCCATGGAAACTGTATCCAGTGACATCTGTTGCCTAGTAAGCTGCTCGGAGGCAGAGTTTTGTTTCCTGTCTCTCTTTGACAGAGGGAAAGCACCCTTTATTTATTTCTTTGCTCATTGGGACAAATGTGCACATTTGTAATTCCTGATTAAGTAGTGCATCCATGACTTGTTTGTATTTGAGATTTTTGAAGGTTTTAAAGGTCTTAAAAGGCTTAAAGGAATGTTTTACCCAAAAAGGAAAAATTGCTGTAAAGTTACTCATCCTCCGGCCATCCAAAATAAAGATTTGGACTCTCATTCTGACAGCACCCATTCACTGTGAGCAGGTGATGTAATGCTAAATGTCTCCAAATCTACTGTACATCTTGGATGGCCTGAGGGTGTGTAAATTTTAAAGTAAGTAAAGTTTTATTTTTGGATGAACTAGAGCAGAGCTAAGCGATGAAGGGTTTTCAGTGACAGATTCAAGTTATTTCATAAAAATCTTCCAATATTTCAAGGATATAATCTCTTGTGTCAGTCAAAGAATCATACATTCCTGTTATCGTTACATACAAAAATATTTTATAATTTTTAATTAAGATAATTTATTTTAAAAAGACCTGCACATTCATTTATAATAAGTGATTTGCCTGGCATCTGTGTAATTAAAGCTTGAAGTTCCACCAAATAATATATTACAATTATTTGTCTATTAAATTTTGCTACAATATTATATCTTGGATTCTCAAACTGGTTAAGGTGAAAGAGATTGCAGGCAGTATTCAGTATTGTGCTGACTGTCCTTCAGGCATTAGGGAGGAAAAAGACAGGTAGCTGTAAAAACGCAATCCATCTCTCTTATAGCTGGACTGCCGCCACAACAGATGTACAGCTGGAAAATGTTACATTCCATATGGGTGTTATACTGCAAATGGGTTCAAATTTCTTCTGCTAGAAAGAGAGCCATTTGTTTGGCAGGGTGCTAGTTTAATTTATGTTTTCTGCAGTTGTCGTTTGATAGTGATGACTCTGGAGTGAGGCTTTTTTATGGATAGGATTTGAACTCGGCAATCTAGTTATAAAAAAACTACAGTTTGAACAGCTGGTAGGAAAGAAATTTCAGGGTAAAGGATGAAGAACCCAGATGGCTCCTGGTGCCTTTTCGGGCTGTGAACACATCTGACGTTCTTTTCATTTTTCTTCTGTAATCTTAAAGGTGCAGTAGGAGATCTTGGAAAATGCTAACTTTATCCTGATAGCACTGAAAGCGAACGTCCCACCCTCCCTGCAATCGCCGTCCAAAGCCACGCCCCCTGAACACATATACACTCACAGAGACAACATTACTACAATAGGCTACATCAGCGGTTCCCAATTCCAGCCCATGTTATTTCTTGGTCCTACGCCTTCCACAAAATATATAAATACAGATAAATACATTTAGACCACTTAACTTAATGATTGCTATCGGGATGCGAAGAGACTTTCAACCAGCATAACAAAAAATGTTTCTGAAGACAATCACCTATTGCACCTTTAACCATGTAACTTTATAATTTTATCTGTCCTCCATTCATTTTTTTAAATTGGTAATTTTACCGATCAGAATGTGGGTTTAATTGGATTGGGTGGCTGTATATTGTTTATCATACACTTTCCAACAAAAATCAGTGAATTACCACAATAAAACAATAACATTGGTTATTATTTTATAATATAATCATAAGGCAATGTCTGTGTCTATATGATTTCGCCTCATTGTCAAGCTTTTATCAGGCTCATTCTAGTGAATCCATTTTTAGTCCATTTCTAGTGAATCCAACAATTTTAAGTGATTTTTGTTGAAATGTATATATTACATATATATTATAAATTACAATAATAATAATTACACGCTTGTGAACTGTGTATTATTATAATAATATAATATCTATTTTTACATATTTCAAAGATATTGGTACAGTTTCTTAACTTCTTATTGCCAGTAGCTGGTATCTTGTATCTAACTACTTTTACAAGAGCAGTTTGGCTAAAGTTGAACTACTTCAATTATGATTAGCTTGTAGCTTGGCAAATTACAGTTTCAAAGTAGCTTCCTCAACAAAATCTTTTAATGTGTCAGCTAGCTTATGATGTATAATTAGTTCAAATTACATGTGCTTACTCATGCTTTTGCTGTTTGCCGTAGGAATGTGAGCTCAGACGGTGCAGAGGCGCGCAGACGGTTGAGAGAGTGTGGGGGGCTGGTAGATGCCTTGCTGCATGCGCTGCAGTCGGCTGTGGGAAAGAAGGACATGGACAACAAAGTGAGTGTCTTCAGCTGAGAGAGCAGCTGGAGCCTGTTTCTATCGTTGCTTTTTTTCTGGGTTTAATTTGCATTTGGTATGTCGCATGCAAAAAAATCCACATGCAAACCCAGGCAAGTGATCAGCACCAGAATGTAAAGCAGAGGGGTCTTGTGTCACCTTAAAGGTTTTTTTTATTTATTTTTTATTTTTTTGCAATAATGACTGCCTGGCTGTACATTATCCCACATATTACCCAGCTACTTCTGATTTAAATATTTGAATTGACAAAAAATATTGATTTGCTTGTAAATAGTTGTATTATGAGACATAAAACCAGTGCAGCTATGCAAGTAATCACTTGGCTGGCAAAACATCCATCTATACAGTTTAGTGGTCGTTATACAAAAATATTTGACCATACAATGCCATTATTATTATTATTATTATTATTATTATTGAAATAATATTCTTTAGCAGACAAATGGTCACTTTTTTAAAGATACTTTTTCCAAAATGCCTGTATAAAATGTTTCATTCTTTCTATTTTTCTCTCTCTTGCTGTCTCTTAGTCTGTGGAGAATTGTGTTTGCATCATGAGGAACCTGTCTTACCACGTGCACAAGGAGGTTCCAGGGGCTGAGAAGTTCCAGGATCCCTCAGCTCTTCAGGGCCCCGGCTCTGCTGGCACTCAGAGGAAGAAGAAAGATGATGCAGGCTGCTTCGGAGGAAAGAAGGCCAAAGGTCATTATTGAATTCTTCTTCATCTCATCTATGCACTTTATACTTCTAAAACAGTGCTGAGCACCTTTATATCACTGAGCCTTGATCATCAAGAGCCGGATGCTTCCATCACTGGCAGGTTCACAGAGAGCAGTATGATCCTAGCATTTACACAACATCATAAATAGCAGTGCAGGCAGATACTGTAATAGGAAGCTAAATGATGCTTGAGTCTCTATTTATGTGGCCTGCGGCTCGTGATTCATAACTGGAGTGTGTGTCTGGAGTATCAATATTGAATCAATATTCATTTTTAAATGGATGTGGGTGTAGGTTCACTGTCTGTGTTGTTATATCTATGAGTTGAATCCATTCTTCGAAACACTTTGCTTTTAAACTGCTGAGTGTTGTTCAGGTACTCATTCTTTACATAATGCCAAGAGAGCTGATTCAAGGTTTATGTCATTTTCTTGTACTAGTTGTCCAGATTTTTTGTTCTCTCTTATATGAACTGATGTGAGTCAGTTAGTGAATTGATTCTCGAACAGACCTATACAGGAACTCAATAAACCATGTGAAGGAGCAAAAGCAAGAATGTGGGTAAACAGCAAATATGACAGCATTGATGTCATGCTGTGCCTCATGGACCTTTTTTAATGAGGTTTGTTTATCTGTCAGCAGCCCTGGAGATGTACTTTGAAGATGCAAGTGACCTATATTTAAACCAGAAAATGCCCCTAATAAGCATTAAGGGATGCTTTCCCAGCGAGCTATTTGGACATGTCCCCAGCTAAACCTTACCTGATTTAAAAGGCACAATTTAGTTTTGCACATGAAACTCTTGTCACTTTCACTATAAACACATAAAAGTTTAGGTTGCCGTGTTGGTTTACCACAAACTAAAGCAGAAAATGTGTCATTTCTGCACCGCTATTATTTTAGACATAATTGGAAATTGGTTTATGCTGTATTTATTCTTAATTATTAGAATATGTTAATTAATGTCATTTAAATTACACTACCAGTCAAAAGTGTGGGGTCAGAATGATATTCTTTAAAATATATATATATTCCTATTTAGTAAGGACACATTAATTCGATCAAAATCAGTAAATCACAGTTTCCACAAAAAATATTAAGCGACACAACTGTTTCCAACATTGAAAACCATAAGAAACGTTTCTTGAGCAGCAAAACAGAATATTAGAAAGAATTCTGAAGGATCATGTGACACTGCTGAATGGAGTAATGGCTGCTGCAAATTCAGCTTTGAATCACGAGAATAAATTACATTTTCAAATATATTAAAATAGTAAACAATTGTTTTCATTCATTCTAAATCAATTTTACTTTGCTGAGCATAAGATAGCTTTTTCACAAACATTTCTTACCACAAAACTTTGAATGCTAGTGTACATATCATAGTGTATTACTGAAGCAAAAACATAGTCATATTAAACTTTTCCACTTAGCAGTAGCGATGCTCAGCACTCAAAGAGGCGATAGACTTTCAAATATCGGTGCTATTAAACCAAATGTGTTGTTTTCAGGTGGCTAGCCGAATAGCATGCCTTTGATCGTTTAGATTACTAAGTAAATTGCTCAGCCCGATTCTCTTCTACCATCACAGTAGATGGCCTTAAAACTGACCGTAGAAGACTGACAATGCTAATGCCCAGTATAGCAGGCCTGCAGCCACACTGAGAATACAGTAATACATTATGAATTGCACTGACAGCATTGCGAAATGCAATGATGCATGAAATCTGTGAATATACTAAGATTCTTGTAACCATTTAGTGAATTTGTTGAAAAAGCTGCGCAAACACTTTTGTCTCCTTTCTGGAATCTTTAAACTCTCTCCTTTCATTTTTAAGTGGTTCACAAATAAGTCCTGTCTTCTTTAATGCACACACTCTCTGAATCTCCTTTCTTCTTCCCTGCTTGCTTTTTTTTCTCATTGGTCTTGCTGCTGTTCCTGCATTGGCTAACTGTAGAGGAATGGTTTAATCAAGGTGAGTGTCTCTTCCTGCTTTTCCTCTGTGTCAGTTTCTCTCAGCATACACTCACAAAATGCCTCCCTCTATCTTCATCAGAAGAAAGGTTTCATCGCTGCCCCTCTTTCACTCTTTTGCCTTCCATTCTTAAACGACTGGCCAGTGTTCCTCTCCTCAAGGAAATGTCAAACCTGTGCCAATTTAGCTGGTTCAAAGCCCCTTTCTGCTGGCATAGATGTCTGTGTGTGTGCTGTTATCTGTTAACGAGGCCTGGCTTTTGCTTTCTGTCCTTTTGCCCATTGCTGTAAAGGGATAGTTCTCCGAAAAATGTCATCATTTACTCACTCTCATGTTGATCCAAACCTGTATGATTTTTTTTTTCTTTTAGAAAATACAAAAAGGAGATGTCAGGCAGAATGTTCACATTGTCCTTTTTCATAACGAAAGTGATTGTTGACCCAGGGCTAAAAATGACAAAACGTAGCATAGTACAATCCATACAAGTGTTCAAAGTCTTCTGAAAACATGCAATAGCTTTGTTTGCAAAAATTCCTATTCTTATTTGGATTTTTGTCTTGTTTATTAGTTATAATCTTTAAATAAGATAAATTTACATGACAAGCAACACTGCATAAGATATTAAGATTTGTTGCCATTAATTCGCTGGCAAATTTTGAAGGATTGTTACAGAAAAACAAGTAAAAAAGACTAAATTCCAATTTAATTAATTGATTTAGATATTTAATTTTCATTAAAAATCTTCCTCTCCACTGCAGAGATGTGCATATTCACATTTGGTGCATCATGATTGGGTTACACTATGACACTATGACATTTGCCTTTTTTAGTAATTCACCAAATTTGAATATGCGCATATGTAATGTGCACAAATAAGATAAGAAAAAATGGCTTTGGTGTTTGTCTTAAGTGATATTTTGGCTTCAGAACACTTGAAATACAGCGTGTGAGTCATATGGACTATTTCTAAGATGCTTTTTGTTGTTTTTGGAGCACGTCAAATATGTTTGGAACAATATGAAGGTGAGTTAATAATGGCAGAATGTTCATTTGTAGATGAACTATCCCTATGACGTTCTCTATGTGTGATAGTGGTCTTCATTATTTCACTCTGTTATAGACAGTTGTCCTCCATGCCAAGGCTCTGCATTTTTAATGAGGGTTCCCGCTCTTGGTAGCTGGTGTCAAGAGTTTGTCTCTGCATATCTGTGTAGTAGCTAGATTTATGTGTGGCACGTCTGCGACTGTGTGTGTGTGTGTGTCTGAGACTTGGGCCTACTTGACATTTTCATACCAGTAAATTCCGCCGTCTCTCATAGAATGACACTTACAACTGCTCTTTCTGTCTCGTTCCCTCACGCTCTCTCTCTCACTCTGTCTTCCCCTTCTTCACTTAGGGAGGAAAAACGGAGAGCATGACAAAAACTATGACACAGTGGACCTACCCAAGCGCACAGAACCCACTAAAGGTATGTCTTCTTTTGACACCACAGAATTATTACATCTTTAAGCTGTCACTCTTTTGAAAAAGGGACAGGAAAAGTCCCAACTCTTTGGTATCTCTCAAAAAGAGTGTGTGTGTGTGTGTGTGTGTGTGTGTGTGTGTGTTCACTACTGTGTGTGTGCACTTGGATGGGTTAAATGCAGAGCACAGATTCCAAGTATGGGTCACCATCAGGGTTTGAAATTAACACCCGCCAACCCGCCAAATGCGGGTAAAAATCAGCTGTGGCGGGTAACGCTGTCAAATCACTAGCCAATTTGGGGGGTTACTCTTCGTAAATTATGTTCACTCATTCATTTCTTGGGGAAGTTCATGCAGGTCAAATCTGCGCAGGTTTAGCGCAAATACTGAACTCGTGAGACATCATGACATTATCGAGTATATTGCAAAAACTAAAC
>NW_015633546.1:159514-172240 GCF_001515625.1 Sinocyclocheilus rhinocerous
CTAGTAGAAGTTATGAATGGCCGGTAACTTAAAAATTTAGTAGCCAAATTGGCTGGTGAGTGAAAAAGTTCATTTCAATCCCTGGTCACCATACTTGGCCACATGTCACTTCTTTCTTCTTCTCTTCATTTTTTAAAAGAAAAAATCTAGTTATGAAAGGCAGGTGCATTGCTTTAAGGAAGTGAATTCTATTAAGATACAGTCTAAAAATAGCACATACTGTATGGCCAACACACTGTTAGACTACTGAGGGTTGTAGTGCACAGATTTATGGGAAGTGAAGCTTTTTTCCAAAACCTAGTGAGCTGCCTACTGAGGCAGTGTGCTAAGGCAATACTGACAAATTTACTGTAAAGGCGATCCCAGAGTGCATTGTGACACGCTCCGTGATAAAATAAAGGTGGTGCACGAGATGGAAGAAATGTACTACCATTTAAAATTGACAGTAAAGTCATTTATAATGTTACAAAAGTCATATAAATGCTTGTTCTTTTCAACTTTCTACTCGTTAAAAAATCCTTTTAAAAAAACTGCGTCACAGTTTTTACTAAAGTATTAAGCAGTGCAACTGTTTTCAACATTTAGAAGAAATGTTCCTTGACCTTGAGCATCAAATCAGCGTATTAGAATGATTAGTGTGAGAGATGCTCAGACCTTTAGCTTGTAATTGTCTGCAAATTAATCATAAGGGATAATTTAGACAAGACATGTTGCAATGCAGTGAAACAGAACGGGGGTCTTGAGACTAGACATGCTGAAAAACATCAGTCCATGTGGCAATGGTCAAAGATGTCCGTCTCTATTTACACCCACTGAACAGTCATCAGGGAGCCACTCAATACCTCTTTCCTTCTGACTGACTGACCTAAGATCATTTTACCTCAGAGCTCCACTTAGTGAGAGAGGAAGATTGAGAGGCTCATTTTTTATGTATTACTATAGATGAGCCACAAAGAGAGATGAAAAATATATCATTTTTAGATGACCTGTTTTTTTTCTATGAGTCTGTGAGGCTTGTGAGGACATCCTATTAAAGAAGAGAAATACTGTTTACTGATCCCCCACTCATGAGACGACCATCATTTGTGTGTTCTCGGGTTATAAAAGAGAAAAATGAAGGTGAATAAATAAATAGGAGTAATGTGAAATCAAATGTAGTCATAAAGCTGTAGTAGAGTGGTCCACATGTGTTTGCTGGTGGAATGTTTTGCTTGGCAGAGGAAAAACAGTAGCTCATGCACAAACCCACAAGGAATATGCAGAGTTTGCTGCATTTTGATTTGGGGAAAAATCTATGGAATTCAGTGAGCTCAAGAGATTAGCTTAGTTATCAAACTAATGAATATATTTAGTCGTATATAAGATTTGAAACCGAGAAATAGAAAATAAAACTAAAAATTTTAAACTAGAGCTCTTATACTACAGTTCAAAAGTATTTTTTAAAGAAAGAAATTCGTATTTTTATTTAGTAAGAATTAATTAAATTGAATTAAATCAAAAGTGACACTAGCTATGTTTCCATCCACCTATTTTAATGCGCATTTTGGAATATCGCATTAAAAAACGCTGGATGGAAACGCCAAGATGCGCATAAATTCTAAAAATGCTCATAAAAAACTTGTGCGCACAATTGAGTAGGGTAAACTTTTTATCCGATAAGAAAAAATGTGTATAAACTACGATGGAAACACATTTACCGAATAAATTCCACCATGCGCATCGAAAAAGTCATGTGACTTTGCGCTATGAGATGGGATAACTTGACTAGCAGCGGACCGATCTTGTTTCACAGCATCTATATTTGTTTTGGTCATTCTGAAATGCCTGAGGAAAGTCTGTCATCAAAGTATTCCTGTATAATTACCGTCTTACATGACTGCGTTCCCAAACAGCAGGCATCCACCTCTAAAAGCAATGACCGCATTCATTGTGTTACGTCTGCTCGCTCTGAGGCGCAAGTAATTTATTATATATGAAAATGATTACATTTAGTGGCTTCTCCTAGTTTTCTTAGAGATATTTAGTGCCAGTTTATCAGGAAGTGACGATTTTTGTTCTCTTTGTCTCGTTGGATGGAAACGGTGCTTAATTCGCGAATGTTTTATGCGATATTCCAGTTTTGCGCATAAGTTAAATTTGCATCTTTGGATGGAAACATAGCTACTAAAGCCCTTCTAATAAATGCAGCTCTTTTTAACTTTCTGTTCATCGGAGAATCCAGAAAAAAAAATGGATCACAGTTTTCACAAAAAAACGTATAAAATAGAAAACCATTATTTTCAATTGTAATAGTATTTCGCAATGTTGTTGTAATAATATTTCACAATATTACTGTTATTTCACGATATTATAAATATCAAATACATGCAGCGTTGGTAAGCATAAAAGATGTCTTTCAAAAATATGAAAACATCTTACCAACCTCAAACCTTTGAACAGTAGTATACGTTTCTGCAGTATTTAGGTTTAAAACTCTTTAGTCCATCTTGACTCTATGGGTGTTGCAATCCTGCAGAAATCTGCAGAGTTCTCTGTGGACACAGAGTGTGTGTGAGAATGTTGATGCATTCGTGTGAGTATGTGCTGACTATTGCAGAACTGTTTTTGTGTGTGTGTCTACTGGTGTGTATTTTCACTTTGCTCACACAGCTTTGAGACCAGTTGGCCTTCCAGATACAAACAGTCACATATTACTTAAAAGTTTCAAAAGGCCTTGTTCTCGCAGAATGTTCTAGAGTAAATAATGAATGCTAGTCAGGAGCTTCCTAGGAACAGTTTCATAAAGTTGCAATGGCAGCTGTTCAAAATCAATAGCATTTCATGTCTCTTTAATTGGCCTCTTTCTCATTAACATGCAAAATGGGGATGATATTGAACTGAATAATACTTTTTTGTGGTTTATCAATGTAAGCTGATTTTTCCTTTTTAATATCTCAAGTCAAGCAAGCAGATGAGTTAAAAAAAAACAAAAAAACGTTTTGTGCCACGTTACATTTACAGGATGGTTCGAGGCAACAAATTTAAAAAAGACTCCTGATCCACTTAACATATTAGTTTTGAGGCGTTTTTTGAGGCCTTTTTTGTTAAAATGTTAAGACACATTAAAAGCCTTCTTTTAAACAGGAAGATCAATGACGTTTGTAATGCCAATTGGCTCTGACTGTATTTCTAACCCATTATATTCTATAAAAAATGGTTCTGATGGAGACATAAGGGTATATATTTATAGGCCTCTGAAAGCACTGGGCTTTTTTTGGACATAAGACATAAACCTGCACTTATTGGAACAGGAAAAATAACCTCTCCTGACTCTTTGCCTAGAGTGTTATGAATACAAAAGGATTCACATTTGTCCAAGAGATCAGATGAATAGTAAGTCTGCTCTGATTTCAGATGGGATTGGCACCTGGGGATTAATATGCAATAAAAAGAACAGGGTAACTGAGGTTAGTGTGGATTGGGACTGCTCCTATCCTGATTCCTCTCTGAGTGATATATATCCATACATCATAAACGTGTGCTTGAGAGGCCGCTGTGACAGCTTAGCGTATTGAGGGATTTTTGTCGCTTAGCTGAACCTGAGACACACAGCTATTGTTTATTCACCAAGCATCTTTGTTGCATTTTATGCCTCAAGCATTTGGTTTCAGAGAGGTCCTGTTTTAAAACTTCAAGCCATGAAAGATATGAAGGCTTCCTTGCTGCATTATTCACAGCCGTGGAGAAAGAGACAGGAGAGAATTAATTAAGGATTCTGAGGGAGATGAGATTGACAATGAGGGGACAATGGGTCTGTGGGCCTCAGTGCCGGCAGCTGTTGTCTATATCCTAATTGTTAAGGAACCTCATAAATGACTCATTTAAAACATAAAAAAAGAAGTAATAAATACTTAATAATAATGATGATTTTTAAATATTGTCAACAAGACTGCATTTATTCGATGACACCAGTAAAAAGAGTAATATTTTGAAATATTATTAAAATGTAAAGTAACTAATATATTGTAAAATGTAATTTATTTCTGTGATGGCAAATCTGAATTTGTAGCTGTCAATACTCTAGTCTTAATTTTACATGGTCCTCCAGAAATCATTTTAATATTCCGATTTGGTGTAGATGAAACATTTTGTATTATTACCAATGTTGAAAACAGTTGTGCTGCTTAATATTTTTGTGGAAACTGCGATACACTTCCATTCAAAAGTTTGAGTAAAGCCCCATTCACACCAAGAACGATAACTATAAAGATAACGATATTAGCATCCACACCAGCGAACGATATCGTCTGTAAGCGCACGCTCCTCTGCTGCTTTAAATTCTCGAGCTCGTTATAGCATGATGGATTCTGATTGGCTGTCAATTTTTTTTTATCGTTCATCAGCTGGAAAAAAATCGTTCTGAAAGTGATTCCAAGGATATCATTTCTCTGTGCCTTTATCGTTACAGTTGTGGTGTGGACTCTGCTATTCTTTAATATTGAAAAAGATTTTTAGAATTATATCTTTATCGTTATCTTTATAGTTATCGTCCTTGATGTGAACGGGGCTTTAGTAACTAACGAACATTTAAATGAACTAACATTTAAAGGGGTCATATGATGCGATTTCAAGTTTTCCTTAAAATAAAATAAATAGAACTTCTGTGTGAGCAGTGCTTCATACATCGCTACACTGTGGACCTTAATGTGACCTCTAGATTCATGAGGGTGTCTGTGATCCCTTAAAAGCAGCGCACTGTTTCGGAGCAGAGCTAATGAGTCCATGTTCTTTGGTGTTAACTGAAATGGCATTTGCTGTGCTAGAGGTCACAGAATGGTGGAGTTCATGTAGAGAAGCTATTAGTGCGCCTATTGTGTTTCTTAGCCCTCATTCCAAACAATGCAGTTAAGCCATTGTTGTGTTTCATAAAAAAATGAGTCTGGAAAGCGATGAAGACACTATGAATTAATTACATGTCATTTTCCCCCCCTTTCTGCCTTATTCTTTTTTTAGCCCTCTGATTCCCGTAACATAATGACATCAGGTGAAGGAAATGATGATGTTTACTTTGTTCTGCTGTGGTTCCTCCTGTCCCTGAGCAGCACACTTTAAACAGACTCCAACTGGTGAAACCTTGAAAATGAAAACCTAAGCTCTATTCCAAAGCCTAGTGAGCTGAATTGTTGTCTACCGTTTACATAGGTAGCTACATTCAAAGACAGCATTCTAATTGAAATGGAACATTTTAAGTGGAGGAGCGCACACGAAGTGCACAGGTGACGTGACTCACAAATGATTACAATAGAATTTGACATTAATGAACTGGAAATCAAGAAATTTTAACCCTTCTGGTCATCTCTCATTACCTTCCAGCAGTCATAAATCTGTTGACCTTCTTTGTCTGAGACCAATCACAACAACGCATCTCCATCTAAACTACTATTTGTATTTATTTGAATATTAATATTTGAGAGTTTTGGGGAGGGGCGGAGGACAACATTGATAAGGAAACACTGTTAAGAAAAGGCTTAAAGTCCCCCTGTAGTCAAAAATTGTGTCCCTTAAAACTCCTCTTTGATCATCAAAATGACATATTTGAATGTTTTTTCTTGTGAAAATAATTTTCTCTTGCCTTAAAATAGCTTGAATGAAACTCTACACCCTTGCCTCATTTACTATATGCAGATCTATGAATATGCAAATGAGCTCCACCTCCACTCAGTCACACCAGCCAGGGACTCCTGATCCACTAACTGAACTGTAGTAAACGCCATGCAATGGCAAGTGGAAATATTGGTTTAATTAACCCATATATGTTTAAACCAGAAACAAGCTGGTATGCTCAATGTAAGCAAGAAGACTGATGGCTAACTTTGTGAAGTAACATATCTGTTTGCGCTGGTTCCTACACAGATAATGGCTGATAAAACTATGTTTTTACTAGCGGACAACTACAGTGGATACTGTAACATTCGTTAAAGTTATTTACTTGATGATGTTGTGTCCTCAAAATGCCTTGAAGACTTGAATGCAGCCAGGTTTGTGATTCCAGTTCGCGCCCTCGAGCGTATGCGTGTGAAGAGTGGACGCCAATGCGGGAGAGGTGGGTCTGACTCCGGGCTACTTTTACACTGTTGCCGCGGGTTATTATTCAAGTTAGCGGTTCTAAATACAAATAAATAAGCGCTAACAGCACATGCCATCATGAAAATAGTGAAAAATATCAACAGCTAGTGAAACATTTACAGAAAAATACACCGGATTAACCTGGCTGTCTTCTCACTAAACCCCTGCTTTGCAGCACAGTTAATGATATGCTAATTGATAGGATCCCTTGACATGATTGGTAATTGATTTTTGTGATGTGGCAAAAAGGGCCGTTTCAAACCGCGTTTCTGGGACAGCCTTTGGGAAACTACAGTTTTAAGGAGAAAATACTCAGCTCCTCTTTTTTTCTTTGGCCTCTGGTCCCCAGTAGGCTGTAGCATCCAGGTCTGTATCTGGTGTGGTGGAGTTGAAATATGGGTGGGTGGATGTAAGGTGGGGCTTGAGGCTTGTGTCTCCCCGCCATCTCCCTGAGCTATATATATAAAGAAGGCGAGAGGAAAAAAGAAAAGACATACACAGGGTAAGTGTGACGTGTGGGTAGGCCGGGCCCCTTGCCTGGGCTGCACTACACGTCTCACTTTTTTAATGCATCACAAACTAGCTGAGACACATACACGTCTACACATATAAGTAAATAAATAAATAAATAATAGACATATAAGGTAATCGTAGCATGAAGGTAGTGGCCAGGGATGGCTGGTGTTTTGGGGAATGGGGGGGTGCTTTGGGCCCTGTTGCCCCGCAGCATCTTTCCCTGGCACTCCCGTTGTGACGTGACATGGGCTGGGGATTAAGTTACGGTATGCTGTAGCCACGGAGGGATCAGACGCAACCCCAATAATTATTAAAATATTTATTAATTTATCATTCATTACTATTATTATTTATGTTATTATTATTACTTGCTCTCTTCATTGACGTCCACCCTTTCCCAGTCTTAATGAAATTATTATTATTATTATTGTCATTATTATTACTAATAACATTTGTTGTCTCCAATGGTCTCCTTTTTTAAGTTATACTACTTATATCTGTTATTAATCTGTTAAGATACTATTTGATGTGTATGCTTCCTCCCCCACCCCTAGATACAATGTCACACACACACACACACACACACACACATACATGCTCACAGACACATGAATGCAAATACAGGAGCTAATCAGAATGGACTTGTAATGTTGGCTATCAGTATATATGTTTGTTTGTCCAAGTGATTCTGTATTTGGCACATGTAAACATTGTCACATTCTTTACTTAGCCTATGTTTTTACTTATATGTTATATGTTTGGTCCAAGGGATTCTGTATTTGGCACATGTAAACATTGTCACATTCTTTACTTGCTTAAAAAAAAAAAGAATTTGACGTTAACTTGTCGATAAGCTAATGACTCTACACTATAATTAGCATAAATACATAGTGCACACAAAAAATGAGGAAAGCAGTCCTTATTTTTGATGTGAATGAAAGCATATTTATGATTTTTCTCAGCTTTGCCATACTCAAAGCTGAATATATGATTTCGTTTTTTTAAAAGACAATTTGTCTAAATTGAGCTCTCAGAAGGCAGCATAATCATGTACAAAAACATCTTGTTTAAATGAAAATTTTCTGCCTGCTTCCCATAAGACTACAGACATGATAAACTCTCAATGCACTTTTTTCAATGCTTTTAGCACCTGAAATGTTAGTGAATAGTGTATAAGACAGGTTTTTGCTTAGTTCCAACTCAGCACTTTCTAATAAATTCATGCTTTTGTGTGTTTGCCTGTTGATTAGACTGTGGTAATACCTTTTGAAGTTCCCAGTTCTAGGAGTTTTTAATTATAGAGATTAATCTTTTTTTTTTTCTTTTGTAGAATTGTTGTCACAAAAATACAAGTGCTTGTTTGTATATTAGACAAGTTTTCCCAAGGTTATACAGCAGGTTATACAGCAGGTACAGATAATATGCTTTCTTAGTCTTCTCCTGTGTGTGCCTTTCATTGTATTGCTCATTGCATTCCATATCTCATTTAATTTGCCTCTGTTGCCTGTTGACAGCTCGCACTGTATGGAGATTTACGTGTTCTCCAAACAGAGCTGAGCGGTACAGGCTTATAAACAGCATCTTCCCATCGTGCCTGGTGGCTGCGTTGTTGAACCCTCCATTGAATTTAGAGAGCTTCTTAACAACAGGAACAACACTCTTAATGGGCATGTTTTACAGCAATCTACACTTGAGAAATCCATTTGTGTTATCCATTCGAGTCCTCTATTAGGAAACTATCTCTGCCGGGATTAGCTATTCTGCTCTAAAACCGAAGCTGCCATATTTTTCACTGATGTTTTGTTAATGAACTCGAGCTCTCTACTGACGTCCCTGTTTATCAGAGCTATACATTTCACATTTATGCTGACATGCCTCATCTGGCTCTCGTTCTGTCAACACTGTCTTTCTCCCACATGCTGGGAGATGCCTCTGTGACTTTGAAATAAAATATTTTTCCTGACTTGGCACTGAAAAAAAGCATTTTTTTAATCAGTATTTCAGACTTGTTTTCCAGTAAAAATGTCTAAACATCCTTTGTTGATGTCGCTTTTCCTTACAAATTACTTAGCAACTTGTTTAAGGTAATAAGATTTGTTTTCAGAGAACGTGTAATATAGAATATAGAAATAGAATGTAATCTTTTATTTATGTTTAATCATTTTTTATTGTTTTAAGCATAATTGTAAATTTGGTTTAATGCATAAAACAAAAACAAAAAATCTGGTCCCACTTTATATTGTGACCCTAATACCTGTGTACTTACATAGTAACTAGATGTGTACATAGTATGTAACCACAGTGTAAGTACACATTGGTACATAGTACCTATAGCTGTAATATTTCTGTAACTACACACATTAACTCCTCAGGAACTGTCCACTTAATATAAAGTGTAACATTCTGGACACCAACCACAATTTGTATGTAAAGCCTAACTTACTGGACGCTGCTGTGTAACATCAGAGTAATTACATGGTGAATCTAATATAAAGTGTAACACTTTTTTTTACCAAAAATGCTGTTCGTCCTGTTACACATTTGTACTTTCATTACCAAAAAGTGTTGTTACCAATGTCCTGTTACACATTTTTACTTACACATACCATTCAGTGGGTTGTAACATATGTGTAGTTACACACGCATTAGAGCTGTAGATACTATGTACCAATATGTACTTACACTGTGGTTACATCCTACGTACACATCTAGTTACTATGTAAGAACACAGGTATTAGGGCCAGTTAATATAAAATGGGTCCAAAATCTTAATATGCAGTTTTGCTTCTCAACTAACTTTACCTTTATATATATATATATATATATACACACACACACACATACACATGAAAACTAAAACTAAAAACTCTTTATGAGAATAGTTTTTGCTGTTTAAATCTCAAATATGAAAACTTCACTTTGAGTTTGATGGAAAAATATGGGGAAAAAAGATAGGATGAGTGACTCATCATGCAGGAACAATCCCATCCCACCTGGTGTCTTGCAGCTTCTTCATTCGCCCACATGGAATGTAGCACCCAGATAATGTCTCAAACAGCACAGTGTTAGAAATCACATGCTCTTGATAGTGGACTGTAAGTAAAAACTTAGTTGCCAGAAGATGCCTGCAGCTGCTCGTCATCATAGTCTGGTTGGAGACACACCGGAATGACTTACTTTTGTGCTCATTGGGTGGCCTTAATGTAGTTTAACAGCTACCCAGCTCTTCTCAAAGATAAAATATACACATAGAATGTTCCTGGCAGCTCGTCTTTCATGTTCTGAGTTTGGGGTGCTGATGAAATCAGAATTTTCTGGGTGTGCCACCCATGGAGGTGCTAGTCTGTGAAAGAAAACTGGCGTTGCCATCCTGTCGCTTGCCAATCATTATCCCACCCGCTGCTGATAATATTGATTCTATTGTACCACAGCTCATGATCAACAAAAGACCAGCAGCTTTTATGTGGCATGGTGCTGAGAAGCAGTGCTAGCCTGGAGAGAGTATGGAGTCATGAGAAGAATGAATATCAGGATGTTCTTGAAGTCTTTCTTAGCTGGTCTATGTATTTGAATATGAAAGTTGTGTATATACAAGTTTGCATCATATTTATTACAATTATGAGAAGGGACGCATACACAAAAGGTAATATTTGGGAGGGACCTGTGATCCCTTTTGGTAACATTTATTGTCCTAGTGATGAACAGGTAATATCATACATACCTGGGCCTTTAGGACCACCAGGGTTTTGTCCAAAACCTAAAAAATAATTTGTCAAATCACATCCAACTCTAAATGTTTGGGTAATTTTTGAAGGTAGCATAATTCATCTTTCACTCCCTGTGCCATCCCACTTTGTGCGGATCAGTGGTTGGTAGAAAGATTAAAAATATTCAGTCTGATGGAACGGTTGGGGGAAAAATGTGAATTCATAAATGTCTTTTTTTTTCAACTTATAATTTGGACAGTTATGAAAAATATAAACAATTTCTACCAAGAAATATTATTCATGAAATATGTTATTGGGGATATCTAAAACTTGAATTTGTTCTAGATCCTAATGCATGCCATTACAGTGTCTTTGAAGTCAGTTTCCTTACTATAAAAATGTCTAAGTCAAGTCATTGACCAACTAAAGGTTTTGAACACAGCCCTGGTGAATGTACACTAAATCATTTTAAGACATTTTAATGTGTTTTAAAGATGTCTCTTATGCTCACCAAGGCTGCATTTACTTGATTCAAATTACAGAGAAAACTAACATTGTGAAATATTATTACAATTTAAAATCATTTTACTGTTTACTTTTTTATATTTAAAAAAATGTAAAATGGCAAATCAGTCCTGATAGGCTGAATTTTTTGTTGCTGAATTTTTTTTCTCTCAGGACTCTTATATAAATGTCTTCACTTTAATCAATTTAATGTATCCTTGCTGAATAAAATTATTACTTTCTTTATTTAAAAAAAATAATTTTGAGCAGTAATGTACAGGAAATAGTGGTCTTCACTGAGGAGAGAAGAAAAATAACTTGGCTGAATTCAGACTAACATACTAGCATACTATTTAGGTGATTCTGATCAAGCTCTTCCAGCATTGTTTCATTTTCACGCCCCACTTTTGGGCCACTGGACCTGGGTCAGTGATGGGCGTGCAGAGTCCATTATCGTTCGAATGAAGGCGGATCCTCTGTCACGGCTCTCCGATTTAGGACTTGGGCAGTGATCTGATCCCAGATCAGTCTGAAATGCTAGTTTCTATCTGGGTCTTTTAAAGGAGCTTGCAATTAGCACTTGATGCCAGAAGGCCACAGAAAGCTTAATGATGGATGTAATAGATGATATGCATCATTGCGCATATGTTATTGTTTGTTAGACAGTGTCTAATGGGTACGTGATTGGTGCAAGTACAACACATGTGAAAATGAGCCAGCCGAAGAAGCCATTGTCCACTATAAAAACCTCATCAGTAAATCATTTGTTTGGACTTGTTTTTCAATGTATACTACTAAAACCTATTAATAATAGTTCTGTTTATTACTATTGCTGTTCTATTATTGTACTGGCTGAGTAGGCGAGGGCTTGTTCATAATATTACCCAGCATCTGTACGTGATGCAGCAAACCATTCTTCACTGGCCCTAATGGCTTAGGCAATAATTACAGGGCTGAATTAAACTACCGGGAGGGAATAGAGTGAGATGTACCCTCCCATCGGGGCCTTTGTGTGCTGCTATTCAGCCAGAAGAGGATGTTTCTGTTTCTCAGAGAGATGCTTTACACACACGCACACATACTTGAATGCAATTAGGCACAGATTACTAGGCAAGCCGTCAGTGGCATCTACGCAAAGAGCTGCCAGCGTTTATTGTTTCCTGTTTTGCAAACATGCCATTTTATAAATGAACTTTTTAAAGTGAAAACTGTCATTTGCAAAATGCAGGAGCGAGGGGATGTAGACAGCCTGTCTGAAGACTGGGCTTCATTCCTGAGATTATAATTTGTGGCACACACTAGCCAGGTTTTTTTGTGCCAGTGAAGAATGAGGTGTCGGAGGACTTGTGTATGCGAGATGAAGAGCCAGGGAGAAAAGAAAAGATGTGGAGCATATGAGAGAGAAACGGAGAGCTTGTGATTATTTATCATGTGCTCGAGCATGGGATGGCAGGAAGGTGGGTCGTGAAGAATGGGATATGACATCAAGCCTGCGAAGGGACATCCTTCTCCAGGCAAAGCAGATCAGACATATCATCCGCTACCGGCATCCCAGCAATGACTCAAACAAGCCTAACAAAGACACTATGCAGCTAGAAGAGAGAGAGCGTGTCAGACAG
Source organism: Sinocyclocheilus rhinocerous (assembly GCF_001515625.1). Classification (NCBI taxonomy): domain Eukaryota; kingdom Metazoa; phylum Chordata; class Actinopteri; order Cypriniformes; family Cyprinidae; genus Sinocyclocheilus; species Sinocyclocheilus rhinocerous. Next base: position 171,966 of record NW_015633546.1, read on the forward strand.
AGAGTCTGAGGGAGAAACAAATGAAGGTTAGAGGAGGAGGACTGCATACAAGAAATAGAAAGTGAGAGGAATTTGTAAGACTGTCGCTGTTGTGAATACACACAATTTAAACTGTTTAGAAAGCTGCCTACAGAGTAAGCATTTTAAGACATCATTGGCACACACCCAAAGCTGTTCCAAAAGGTAAGCAATATAATTATGCTGCCTCCTAAAACAGCTTGTTTTGGCCAAATTGTAAGGCCGCATATGTATCCTTCACAAAAAAAAAAAATATA
>NW_015633546.1:172388-178047 GCF_001515625.1 Sinocyclocheilus rhinocerous
TATATATATATATATATATATATGTGTGTGTGTGTGAGTTAAATACATATGTATTTATTTATATTACTTTATAGTATTTTTTATTACTAATACTATTATTGATTTTACAATTTTTATATATTACACTAGATTGGATTCTAAACATTTTGTTGTTGTTGTTGTTGAATTAAAGGGTTACTCCACCCCAAAATGAAAATTTTGTCATTAATTACTCACCCTCATGTCGTTCCAAACCCATAAGAACTTCATTCATCTTCGGAACACAAATTAAGATATTTTTATGCATTCTGAGAGCTCTCTGACCCTCCCATAGACAGCAATGTAAGTAACACGATCAACGTCCAGAAACGTAGCAAGGAGATCGGTAAAAGGCTTTCTTCTGTGTAAACTTTTCCTTACAAGTACAATTTTAGCTGTATTTTTTGTGTCCCCTTCAAAAATTGATTTTGAGAAATTTTATGTTTATTGTCCCCCCCCCTACTGTTAGACGAAATTTACGCCCCTGGCTCCAGAATCATTTTCTTTTATAGCAATGTAATTACCACGATCAAGGTCCAGAAACGTAGCAAGGAGATCGGTAAAATAATCCATGTGACATCAGGTGTTCAACTGTAATTTTACGAAGCTACGAGTATACTTTTTGTACGCAAAGAAAACAAAAATAACGACTTTATTCAACAATTCGTCTCCTCCGCGTCACCGTAGCGCCATTTTGGAGAGTATCCACTGAACACAAACAGCGTATGCTTTTCTGTGTCAGCCGCACCACACAGATACGTTTTCTACGTTTATTTACGCTTTGATTTGAATGAAAACAACATATCCATGTGGTGTGGCTGACACAGAACAGCATACGCTGTTTGCGTTCAGTGGATACTCTCCAAAATGGCACTACAAAATTTGTAGTTAATAGTTAGATATTAGTGAGAACTGGACCTTAAAATAAAGTGTGGCCAAAATAGTCAGTGTAGTTAAATTATATATTTTACACAATACATATGTATGATCAGGGGCGCGGGAAGATGTTTTAGGTTGGGGGTGCTGTACACGTGGGGGGGTGTCAATAGAGGCTATTACACTAAGTAAAAATAGCAGTATTTTTAGTGATATCATACGCTATTTACACTAAGTGCAAATAGCTATAGATTCTATTTATACTATGTTAAAATAGCAGGATATTCTGCTAATTACTTATTGCAGATAGTGGCAATTATCTGCACCTCAGCATTGTAATACATTATAAAACAGTATGCAATAATAACTTATTGAGTGTAAATTTTAATTATAATTCAAATTATTAAATGGATGCCACCTTATTGGGGACAAAAGCCCTCCCTACACCTACCCTAACCCTACTTTATTTTCAACTTTTTGATTATTTCCTTCATTTCTATTAAAAATAAATGCTTTTCTGATGTGATTTGAAATTCTGCCAACATGATCTGCCAACAGAGGCAATTTTTTTTTTATTCCCAACAGTTAAACAGTTGCCCACAGAAAAAAACAGGGGGTGCTGCAGCACCCTCAGCACCCCCACTTCCCGCGCCTATGTGTATGAAATATGCTTAAAGGGGTCATATGATGCAATTTCAATTTTTCCTTTCTCTTTGGAGTGTTACAAGCTCTTGTTGCATAAAGAAGATCTGTAAAGTTGCAAAGACTAAAGTCTCAAATCCAAAGAGATATCCTTTATAAAAGTTAAGAGTCAACCACGCCTACCTAAAACGGCTCATTCTAACACGCCCCCACATGGCACCGGTGCTGTGAGATTGCAGTGCACTTCACAGCGTAGCTCATGTTAAGTGCTTTTGCTGTGTGTTCTGCATGCCATCTCTTGCTCCCTTCATTCTCAATGCATCGCACAAGCCGCCCCTTGTGTCTGTGTGAAAGTTAAATGAGCCAGAGCTAAAGGTGAATCTAAAACTGTTGTTTTTTATTTGTATTTTGTTTCCTTTTTCTTTTTAGTGGAAGATGGCTCCAAAAGATGTAGCCTGTACAACACCAAATTAAGTTTTGTTGTCCATAGAGTGTTTTATTTTTCCAGGATGCTATGGCACAGCCCTCACGTTTTAGCCTCTCAATTTAGCCTAGACAGAAACAAAACGGTTTGTTTCAAAACCTAGAGAGCTGCCTTGCCATTTTCAGCCTACATAGAACAGCTGGTTTCTAAGGCAGCGGGTTTGGGGTCAGTGAGATTTTTCTTTTAAATGAATAATTTTTTTCACCAAGGACGCATTAAATTTATCAAAAGTGACTGTAAAGACATTTTACAAAGTTACTAAATATATTTCAAATAAATGCTGTTCTTTTGATTCTGTTCTGAAGGATCACTGGAGTAATGGCTGCTGAAAATTCAGCTTTGCTATCACAGGTGTAAATTACATTGTAAAATATATTAAAATATAAAAGAGTTCTTTTAAAGTGTAATAATATTTCACAGTATTACTGTTGAGTCAAGTAAATGCAGCCTTGGTGAGCATACAGTGGGTACGGAAAGTATTCAGACCCCCTTAAATTTTTCACTCTTTGTTATATTGCAGCCATTTGCTAAAATCATTTAAGTTAATTTTTTTTCCTCATTAATGTACACACAGCACCCCATATTGACAGAAAAACACAGAATTGTTGACATTTTTGCAAATTTATTAAAAAAGAAAAACTGAAAAATGCTCAGTATTTAGTAGAAGCACCCATTTGATCTAATACAGCCATGAGTCTTATTGGGAAAGATGCAACAAGTTTTTCACACATGGATTTGGGGATCCTCTGCCATTCCTCCGTGCAGATCCTCTCCAGTTCTGTCAGGTGGGATGTTTGTCAGTTGAAGGATGGGGTGAAGCGAGTGGATGAATAGAGAGGGAAAATCTCTTGTTAGGAAGGGTGATTTAAAGACTGAAGTTCCACATAATACGAGCCATTGAGGGCAAGTAGAAATCAAAAAGACCTCCTTGGGTGAGCGGTGACAAGCTGGTCTCAGCAGCCAGGATCTGCTATGGGATGTCACAGTGGGACTTGGCCAGCCAGAGCACAGGGGAGAGAGGGAGATACCATTTTTAGGAAGAACCAGAGCATTTGAAGAGCTGGCCAGAGGCTCTCATTCTATAAAGAAGCATTTCCAGAGAAAATCAAATATTCGACAGGCTTGTCCATTCTGTTTCAGTGGCCTGTGAAGGGATAAGGGGTTCAGAATGAGAAAGAAAAGAAAGGTGCTTTGTTGGTGCATCCTATTCCCTGCAGACTACCCTAGTTCCTGTCTCTGCGGGCAGCCCATACGAGCACGGATGCTGTGATGTTGACTTTAAGCCATTACCACCTTCCTTTTGGCATTTGAAGTTCCTGCAACTTTGTGGATTCAACTCGTAAGGCATCACACATAAAGAGTAAGTGCAGAGTCTGTTCCAAAGGTAGACTGTCATTCAGGCCTGCTTGGAGTTGAATGGACATGAATCATTTTCCCTCTGGAGACGCTTCAGGGGAGAATCCATTCTTTCTTTCTCATCATCTGTATTCACAAATTCAAGTATAGACCTGTAGGATCTCTGTCTTCGCACGGACCCACTTACACTATTGAATCCACACATGAAACAACCACATTCCATTAAGACAAACTGAGGCACTCCTCTGCAACCAGCTGCGGTCGTAAAACTCATGCAGGGTCAGTGAAGGGTTGAAGCAGTTCCTGTCCTATTAATCTTTAACTATGACTTTTGCCTCAATGAACTTCTAATTTGCTGCTTATTAATTAGTTAAGGTAGTTGTTAAATTTAGGTATTGGTTAGTATTAGGGATGTAGAATATGGTCATGTGCTTTATAAGTACTAATAAACAGCCAATATGTTATTAATGTTAATAAGCGACTCGTTAATAGTGAGAATTGGTCACTACTACACTAAAGTGTTACCAAAATTAGAAATGAAATACTAACTGAAATAAAATAAGTTTAAGTTTGTAATCTAATGTTTATTTCTATTTCAATTATCAAAAGAAAAATGTAATGGTTTTATTTAACAATAACAACACTGATTTGAGCCAATTATGTGGTAATTTAGGAGTTGTTGCATAGTAATTTTCTCCAGATATTATTTCTAAAAGTTGTGGTTTTAAATGTTTTGAGAATGTTTTTCTTTGATAATCAGAACGTTCTACTAATGGTACTACAGGTTGTTCCTTTGTAACTTTAAAATAAATTTTTATTTTTAGCTGGGTTGCATTGTTTGTTTCTTAGTGTCACTTTCTCTCTGAATCCTGCTCATGATTCCTCCCCTTTTTCACTTAGAATTGCAAATTACATTCATATAATAAGGCACCAGTGGTGACATGTGGATGTTTCTACAGTGGCTTTGACATTTATGTGTATGACCGCTCATTTCATGTATTTAACAATACAGCACGGTTCTTGCTTTGTTTAAAGAAGTGGCCATTGGATCCCAGCAGGAATCAATGATATTTGCAGAGCTGAGATGTTTTGATCTCTCTCTGAAAGATGAACGTTTTGGTAACTAATCCCTAATCACAGCTTAAAATGTGCTGTTTCATAACTACTGCTCAGGGGCAAATCCGGCCTCCAAGAATTGCACAAGGAAGGGAGTGTGGACTTACAGACTCCCGGATATCAAAGTGCTGTCATTAATACGACAGTAATTTTGCAGTAGGGTTTAACATCAGCGTCAGTCATACGCGGAGAACAACCTTCATTTGTGGTGATAAACCTGTCAGCCGTTTCTCCACAAGACAGAAACTGATTTAATTAGCTGATTTGGAGTGTATTAACTGGTTTGAGTTAAAGCTAAACTAGCAGGCAATCATCTTTCCACAATATAAATCATTTCGTTTTTCGACGTTGACTCAACGTTTGATTAGGGGTGTGCTATTATTGTCAAAGAAAGAATATAGCTCTGTATCTGAATGACTATGACTTATGACTTACCACTTAGCTCTGTGTAAAAAAAGCATAATACTGAAGCGAGCACATGCATTAGGTAATCTGTACATACACTCGCTCTCTAAGGCTGCTCTGATGTCTTTTAGCATAGTAACGCACTCAAGAACAATTTTAAAGCATGGGGAGGAGAAAGACTTAAAATAGCCTTAAATGGTCATTTGAGGTCGTGAATGTGTGGAAACTGCAAAAAAAAAAAAAAAAAGGTCGAGGAAGTAGGGTTTAACACCAGCGTCAGTCATACGCGGAGAACAACCTTCATTTGTGGTGATAAACCTGTCAGCCGTTTCTCCACAAGACAGAAACTGATTTAATTAGCTGATTTGGAGTGTATTAACTGGTTTGAGTTAAAGCTAAACTAGCAGGCAATCATCTTTCCACAATATAAATCATTTCGTTTTTCGACGTTGACTCAACGTTTGATTAGGGGTGTGCTATTATTGTCAAAGAAAGAATATAGCTCTGTATCTGAATGACTATGACTTATGACTTACCACTTAGCTCTGTGTAAAAAAAGCATAATACTGAAGCGAGCACATGCATTAGGTAATCTGTACATACACTCGCTCTCTAAGGCTGCTCTGATGTCTTTTAGCATAGTAACGCACTCAAGAACAATTTTAAAGCATGGGGAGGAGAAAGACTTAAAATAGCCTTAAATGGTCATTTGAGGTCGTGAATGTGTGGAAACTGCAAAAAAAAAAAAAAAAAGGTCGAGGA
>NW_015633546.1:178976-193497 GCF_001515625.1 Sinocyclocheilus rhinocerous
AAAAAAAAAGGTCGAGGACAGTTCTTTCGCTCAAACCATCAGTCAGACAGAAATAAAAATGTGTAGTGAGCAGCCCACATCCTGAAGGCCACTCTTCCCTCTCTAAATTATAGGTGTTAGGTGCACATTTAGAAAGTGCAGATGGGCCAGGCAGTGGCTGAGCTTTTCTAATGCAGTCACACACCAGCAAACAAGCATTAGTGTGGCAGCCCTTCCATCTCTTTCTGCTCTCCACCGCAGTGCAAACTCATTTCAGACATGTTACCGAATTACACCTTGTTGCAGTTTTGCTGCTTTTGTATGAATATCATTGCTCAGGTTCCTTTGAACTTCTCCAGACTCCTCGATCTTGACGTGGTGGAGTGAAAAAGAAGGCAGTCTGTTGAACCACCACACATCTGTCATGCTCAGTCTTGGCTAAATGCTTGCCCAGGCCAAGTCATGAAGAGAGTTCAAGTGAACATGATGGATGTGCGGTGGTTGCACAGTAGAAGACTTGAACTAAATGGTTACCGTCAGACCCAGACAGGAATTTACAGAACTCAAAAGTTGAAACTTTCAGTGGGTATTAATTGATTTCAAAGGGGTAGTTCACGCCAAAATGAAAATTCTGTCATCGTTTACTCAACATCATGTCGTTCCAAAACTGTATTAATAACACAAAAGTAGATGCTTTGGAAGATGTCTCAGTGTTTCTGTTGTCCATACAGTGAAACTCAGTGGCATTGGCATTCAGTGTTGTTTTGCATTGTGTTGACTTGTATGGACAGAAACAGTTAAAACATTCTTAATAATATCTTGATTGTGTTTCACAGAATAAATAAATTCATACTGGTTTGGAACAATGTGAGGGTGAGTAAATGATGACAGAATTTTCATTTTTGAATTTAAATTTGAGTGTCTTTAAAAATAGCCCAGATTATTTTCTTTATTGCAATGTGAATGCAAATGTGCAAATATGTTTGAGATCATTTTAGAATAGAATAGAATAGAATGTATTTTAGTACAAAAATTCATATTATTTTTGCACTTGGTAGAATTGTAAAATTAGGCCAATGTGAACACGGACAGATTGTGTGATGACCTCATCCTCAAAAAAAAAAAAAAAAAAAAAAAATTGTTATAAACAGTTGTGGTACTGTTTTGAGTCACTACTGGGTTCGTAAAATCTGTTCCTAAAGCAAAACCAATTGAAAACCACTGTAATACACAATGCTTTCTCTGCTTGTGTTTGTTAGATCAGTGGAATGTGTCTTGCAATTCTTAGAGCCACGTCTTATGTTTGAAAATGTGGAACACACACACAAAAAGTCACATCCCGGGAGTAGCATACCGTGATTCGTATGTCCACCGGCATCATTTAGCATTTAGGCAGGAGGAAGCTAATTATCCACTCCCTACTATCGCTGCAAATGTCTCCAGCCTAACTGGGTATTCTCAGAATGTCTTTGTATTTTGTGTTGGAGGACCTGACCCTGAATCAGCAAGAAGGAGCTTCTTCCTTTGGGTTTCTGACCTCAGGTCATGTTTAATGAAAGACTCCCTGATTACACTGCCTGAGATTGGGCTGCTGTTATCAAGAAACCAAGCGTCCATCAGGCTATTGGCTTTTTTAGGCAGCTTGTCTATTGAATTGCTCGATGTATCTGTGAAAGTGGAGTGTCTTTGATTTTCTGTCTCTATTTCTCTGTTGTGATAATCATGCATTTGTCCTACCCTGTTATTTTGTCCACTTTTCATTTCGCCAGGTGCATCACAACACGGAAAGGAGATGCAATCAATTTTTTACCACCCCATAGCTAATCTGTATGTGTGTCTACTTTGTTCACCAGTGTTTTATGTGTAATTCTGTTATCTATCTGTCATATACGTGTGCAGGTTTTGAGTTACTGTATCAGCCGGAGGTGGTCCGACTCTACCTGTCCCTGCTTACAGAAAGCCAGAACTATAACACGCTAGAAGCAGCAGCCGGGGCTCTGCAGAACCTCAGCGCTGGACAGTGGACAGTAAGTGTCTTCTGAGAACTTTCCTGCACATAACAAATTTGGAAGCATCAGGAATTGGAAACTGATTCTTATTTAGATCCGTTTAAACAAACAATCCCAGATCAGAATTATATTAATGATTATTTGTTTCCATTAGAGATTCAGGATAGTGTATTCTGTTCTCCTGCTTATGCAAATGGACATCAAAATATAGAAATAAAACGTACAGTAATTAGAGCCGTTGTCAAGATGGCATCACTCGTCTTGTTTTCTGTCAGCTGTCCATGTGAATTTAGTTTATTTATTGTGATTTTATTGACTTTTTGTGGTATACACTACCATTCAAAAGTTTGGGTCTGTAAGATTTTTTTTTCTTTTATGTTTTTGAACAAGAAACCTCTTATACTCACCAAGGCTGCACTAATATAAAAGGCAGTAATATGAAATAGTTAAATATTTCTTTTGTTTATTTTTTTCTATTTAAAATAGCTTTAATATATTTTAAAATGTAATTTACATACGATCCTTCAGAAATCATTTGAATATGCTGATTTAGTGCTCAAGAATAATTTATTATTTTTTATTTTCACATTTTATATTATTTTTGTGGAAACTGTAATACATTTTTGAAACAATGTGAAAGTCTTTACTGTCACTTTTCATCAGTTTAATCCATTCTTGTTGAATAAAAGTATGAATTTCTTTTAAAAAAAAATCTTACTGGCCCAAATCTTTTTCATGCTATTGTACATTAAATGAAGAATTGATTTCAATGTATGTCTGATTTATTACTGTCCTGCTGAAATCTTTAAAAAGGTCTAATTTTCTCTGTTGACAACAGTCCTGTGAAGGTAGATTAAGCAATAATAATTGCACTCCAAGCACTGGCTATTCATTCTCTCAAAATGACTAAAAGAATGAGTTCAAAGCTACAGAAATGAAGTTTAAACTTGCATCCCCAACTACCAATGACATCACTTTAATGACAAAAGATGAATCAATGGTTATGTGAACTAACATAAGACTATTTCAAACAAAGACAGCCCATTCAACCACCATACCACCGAACTCTGATTGGTCTGCTAGACTAGAGTACATTATGCAAATCCATAAAGCTTAATTTGTAATGTTTTGTTTTTGTCTGCTTGCAGTGCTCCTTGAACACATTCCTAGTCAATACTTAATTACGAGTATGACATGTCTGTGCCACAGTATCGTGTGGGGCTCTCTTCTCTCTTGAGGCAGAAGTCAAGTGGAAATGCCACTAATAAACACATCTCCCTATACACCTATTGCAAGAGTAAATCCCATTAAACTGCACTGCCCTGACCATGCTTCTTTCTCCATGTCGAACCTGAAGTGCAGTCATGCATAAGCTCACAGCTTCTCTGTGTGGTTACACCATTTCTGACCTGCCTCATCTCTATGCCTGGTGACACACGCGTGCTTGTGAACCCAGAGTCCCCAGCACATCACAAACCCCTGCTGTAGGGGGACGGGCAGGTCACGTCTGTGGTCTATAAGAGGATTTGAGAGCTTTTATTTATTAATTTATTCCCTTTCCTACTTTTTTTGGCAAATGCGTTTCTAGGCTCACTACCATCTCCTAGTGGCCGTAGTGTGGCATTGCAATAACTTAATTACTGTCTCAGGGGCACTGGCTGAGGAATAGAGATGTCTTGTGTCACATAAAGGTTTTGTGATTCATGGGGTTGGAGCGACAAATGCACACAAGTCTAACGGGGATAAATGGCTATTTACTGGATTGCAATTTCCCAGAATAGAGGGGCTTTTTCTCACGCACATACTCAGACAGGCATATTGCTGTTCTGGAAGATTTCAGAGCTGCATATCTGGCTGAGCATAAGTTGACCTGACTTAATGAAATGAATGCAGTGGAAAAATGTCAGAATCACTGGCTTAGTACAGTCTGTTCCTCTCATTTCTGCAGTGGTCGAACTATATCCGGGCGACAGTGCGTAAGGAGAAAGGGCTGCCAATCCTCGTCGAGCTCTTGCGCTCAGATTCGGACAAGGTGGTGCGAGCTGTGGCCATCGCTCTGAGGAACCTGTCCATCGACCGCCGCAACAAAGACCTGATAGGCAAGAGCAGTATTTATGGATCATTAGTACCCATAATGTTAAACACATATTTCCATAATACTTATATAAAGGTTTTTTTCCCTTATAAGTTTTGCACAAAAAAATGTGGAGTCAGTAAGATTTTGTAATCTTTTATGAAAGAAAGGCTGCATTTTTTGTATTATTAAACATACAGTAAAAACAGTATTATTGTGAAATATTTTAACAACTTAAAATAATTGTTTTCCATTTAAATACACTTTCAAATAGTTCATCGGACATTATAAAATTTGGTAGATTTTTTTTAACTTAATGTTTTTTTTATTCATTTGATTTTTACCCACAATATTAAATGTTAATGAACTTAAAGTTCACCCAAAAATGAAAATTCTGTCATTAATTACTTGTAAAACCTTTGTTCATCTTCAGATCATCTTTTGTTCTCTTTGCACACAAAAAGTATTCTTGTAGCTTCATAACATTACGGTTGAACCACTGATGTCACATGGACTATTTTAACAATGTCCTTACAACCTTTCTGTGCCTTGAATGTGGTAGGACCCTTGCTGTCTATGCAGGATCGGAAAGGTCTCGGATTACATCAAAAATATCTTAATTTGTGTTCCGAAGATGAACGAATGTCTTATGGGTTTGGAACAGCATGAGCTTGAGTATTTTGGGGTGAAATATCCCTTTAATATGTAAATGAATTATACACATAAATCTATGTTTGTTGTTTGGCACAATTGTATTCTGCTTCAGGGTGGCTGCAGCTTGCTTTACATTCTTTCAGAGCCGAATCTTTCATCCTTTTATATTATCATCCTCAGGGAGTTACGCAATGAGGGACTTGGTCAGCAACTTGCCCAGCGGACAGCAGAGGCCAGCCAAGAACCTGGATGAGGACACAGTGGTGGCCATCCTCAACACCATCCATGAAATCATCACTGACAGCTCTGAGAACGCCCGCTCTCTCATTACTGCTCAAGCAATCGACAAACTAGTTGCCATCAACAAGACCAGGTAAGAAGGGAACAGAGAACGGACCAAGATTATGCTAGTGGCACAATATATGGTCTTCTCTTTGATCAGAATTAAGCTATATTCGCATTGCAAGTTTCTGATTTCTGCTCAAATCAGATGTTTTAAGAGACTAGAATATTAAATCAAAAAAGCTTTTACATTTTAAAGGTATATTTCACCCAAAAATGAAAATTATGTCATTGATTACTCACCCTCATGTCGTTCCAAACCCATAAGACCTCTTCCGAACACAAATTAAGATATTTTTGATGAAATCCGAGTGCTTTCAGACCCTGCATAAACAGCAATGCAACTACCACATTCAAGGCACAGAAAGGTTGTAAGGACATTGTTAAAATAGTCCATGTGACATCAGTGGTTCAACCATAATGTTATGAAGCTACGAGAATACTTTTTGAGTGCAAAGAAAACAAAAACAAGGACTTCACTTCAACAATTCAGCGGTCAGGAGAGTACCACAACGCTATTTTATGGACTATTTTAACCATGTCCTTGCTACCTTTCTGGGCCTTGAACATAGTAGTTGCGTTGCTGTCTATGGAGGATCAGAAAGTTATTGGATTTCATCAAAAGTATCTTGTTTTCCAAAGATGAGCAAAAGTCTTACAGGTTTGGAATGTCATGAGGGTGAGTAATTAATGACATAATTTTCATTTAGGATGAACTATCCCTTTAAACTTTATTTTCATCTATCTATGTTATAATTGGTTTATAAATCAAGCCAACTATCTACAGTACTTTCACTTCAACCAGTTATGATTTCTTAAGGCTCGGTTAGTTCTGTATGTATACAACAACGTTTTTTTGATCTGTGTAAACATCTTATGTTAGTTCGGGTCCTCCTCAACTCGCAGAGAAAAACAGCAACAAGAGTTGCTGCTCTTTGAAGTGTCTTATTTTTATCAGCACACATGTCATCTTTAATATATGCATGTGAAAAACTGAATATTAAATGGTGTAGTGCTGTAGATATCAAAAGCAGCAGAGACCTCCGGAGCGTGAGCCATATTTTAAACAAACCTCCTCCAACCCTTCCACATGTGACCTTGTTTAAATCTTCACATCATTTATACAGTTTCGGCTTGAGCATGATTTTACCCAAAACTTAATATTGATTGTGAGAGATTAACTTTTTAAAGAGTACATGCTAGACTGGAGAGTGGCTACACGGCCTCTCTCTATCCCTCTCTGAGTCTGGAGATGCGGCTTTGAAGTCGTAGGATTCTGGTAATTAAGTGAGGATCACAGGAAAAGCTAATGAAGTGAAAAGAGAGAAATCTGTGGCCACAGGGTTTAGAGATTGGAGCCATAGTGACTCTGCGATGCTGGGAGGGGAATAGATGACTTTGAATTTGAGAGTTATTCCACTGGGCTCCAGTTTCCAACTCTCTTTCCCTCCATGTTTATGCATTGCAGCCAGTCAGCAAGAGAGACCAAAGCTGCTTCCCATGTACTACAGACGGTTTGGAGCTATAAGGAGCTGAGAAACACCCTGACCAAGGATGGCTGGAATAAAACACACTTCCAGGTAGAGCGAAGCATAAACACACACAAGCACTCTGATTTCTCAGTTATTCTTATACCAAATTCTAAAGTGGAGAAGGGTAAATCTTGTGAAGAAATGTCCGGGTCACACTTCACTTCAAAATGTAAAGAAATTAATAAGAAAATATTTGCATAGCGAAAATGGAACATTAATAGAGTGTTATTTTCGTGAAAATCTAACAGAATTATCCTCCCAAAATTCTTATTTAAAAAAAAACTCCTCATTAATGTAATACATTCCTGTCTGGACACCAGGGGGCGTAGTTTGTGGGGGGATAGGGGGGATATAACCCCCCCAATAACCAAAACTAGCAAGTACAACACCCCCAATATTTATACCATGGTTAATGGAAACCTCAAATCAGGCTATTAATTAATTATTTGAATCGCGCGTTTATAAGTGCTAACTTGACTTACGAACCGAACGGAGCAGTTTATCAACACAATATGACTGAAGCACAGTTCATGAGCGGCGCGCGAATCACCGAATACTCTGCGCGCGTTCACCAGCACGCTCGAGAAGTGTGATAAGATTTGCGCGAGTCATTCCTATCACGAAGCTGATGCTCAAATATGTGATCTATTTGAATTATTTAGAGAAACAGCCACTTTAAAATGCTATGGAGAAAGTCGAACAGTAGCTAAAACAGGCAAATAAACTAAAAAGACTGATGAAAAGAGGAGAAAACAGACTTGAACCAGCACTAACATATATTAAAATCTTTTTAAACTACTCATGACCACCTTTACTAGAATGTATCACGTTTTATTGTAGGCTTATTTATTGTGTAAAACTTCGTCTAACTTGTAGAATTTATATTAGATAATCTGTTAAGGGAATAGATTTTTCCCTATAGATTATTATTACAACTGTGGCATGTTGTAGCTATTGGTTCTAAATAGGGCTGTCAACGTTAATGCGATTCATTTTACAATCCTTAACGTGTTAAAATAATTTAATGCAATTAACGCAAAATTACTGAATCACAATTTCTATTCTAACCCTTTAACCCAATTTTGCTTCTCTGCATGCGATCAGATCATTTTAAGCCGGGAAAGTTTTCAGTCCAATGATCCAGTAAGCGAATGCATTCGGCTCCTTATATCATTTGGTTCTTTGGTGTCCTTTTGGAGTTCTTTTTTGGAAAGACGTCTACATTTATCTTGAAAAAACCTTGCGGAAAATACAGATTTTTGAGAATCACCCTTCAATCTTTTGGTTTTCTTTGCTGGATATATCAAATGATGAAAAAATAAAAATTTGAAACAAGATATATGGTCTATGCTTAATTTCATGAAGTGTGCGATTAATCGCAATTAATCACAGAAAACCGGTGTGATTAATTATATTAAAAATGTTAATCTATTGTCAACCCTAGTTCTAAATGTGCAGGCGGTTGTTTCTTCATAACAAATGCTATATACTGATTAATTTAAAAAAAGTAATTATTGGCCTGCATGATTAATAGGCTAGTCTTATTATTACAAATGCTACACTTAAGAACTATGGTACATGGCCTTCAAATATTCCAAAAAATGGCATAGATTAAATCATTTAGAGCCTGATAAACTGTTAAGGAGTAAGACATAAACAATATCAATATAAGAAAATGTTAAGTTAGATTGACTTCCCATAGCATGTTGAATTAGAACATTGTCAAACTATAGCCTATAAGTGCCTAAATAATAGGCTATAAAATACATTACATATATATATCCTATGTAAACAAGTAATTGTTAACTATGATGTTACTTTATTGCACCAACTTTGCATAGATGATAGCACAAAAGATCATTTCATAAAAATAAATATGTAAGCAAACAAACAAATAAATAAACCTTATGAGTGAGCATGACCTGGGACTCTACAGTTCACACTTTAACCCCCCTGATGTTCAAACCAAAACTACGCCCTTGCTGGACACAATGATTTTGTTCACATTTTAAAATATAAAACAAATATGATATAAAGTTATATTACAGGTCATCAAAATAATTATTAAAAATATATTCAAGGAAAGAAATACTGCCATGATGTTTACTTCATATATGCTGTATTTTACAAATGTACATTAATTCTATTATGAAAATGTTTCACATATATTTTTCACATCACAGTATTTCTTCGAATGAGATCAAATGTTTAAGTTCATTTAGTAAATTTTTTTCAGAATGCAAAAGAAAATCAATGGTCGAAACAATAGATCTCATTTCCTTGATGCACAATACAGTTTTTGTAAGAAAGTGAAATATGATTCAGACATTTCTTGACGGTTTCTGTGAGATTCACTCTGAAAGTTCTATTGTAACTGTTTTTTGTGAAGGTTTGTCATTCTGGCCTGTGTTTCTGAAACATTCTCTTCTTGATCCTTCTCAGCCGATAGCAACTGGAACTCCCAAAGGATCCAAGAGTTGCAAGCCTGGCTACGACGATACTACACTCCCCTTGATGGAGAAGAACCAAGGTTAGCGTAAGACCCCAAACAGAGACTTTACACACCCTGATAGCAGCAAATCTGGGTGCTCAGGGGAGTTCCGGAGGTTCAGGTGCACCTGAGCAAGCATATCTTGTGAACTCTACTACTTTCTGTGTTTTAACACGTGGCACAATGCTTGATCTCTCACCCCCGCTGCTCAGCTGGTGTGTGCAGCTGCCGCATCTCTTGTGCTTTAATCGGTCATTTGAGCAGTTCATATGATACAGAATGATTTATGAGGATCAGACAGCAGATTAATGGGCCTCAGTGTAGGAGCTCATCATTCATTCACTCTCAAGTAAAATTATGGTAAATTACTGCGGTGCTACAATAAAAAGCACCATCCGTCTACCCAGGGCACATCTCATTGAGAGAGGTGTTAGCATGACAGCTTTGGCTTTTTTTTTAAAGATTTTATTACTGCTGTTAGCATGGATGCTCATGACAGTGATACATTTGATCACTTCCATCAGTCCCATGCCATTCCCTGCTTGCCTTTCTGTGAAGAATAGAGCACAAGAGTGACCGCCCACCTTTTCAGAAGCCTTTGTTTCAGAAGCATTTTTCTCACTCGTTTTCTTTATAGCTGCATTAAAAATCTATAAAAAGGTCTTGAACCAAATTAACTGCTATAAACTACTCATGCGTGAACTATTGTGAAGGATATTACTGAATCAGCACAACAATAAAATATAAAACATTTAACTTAAGATCATTATATTATGTTCTAAATGTATTCTTAAATGTATTTAAATATGCATTACCATTCAAAAATTAATGGACGGTAATGTTTTTGAAAGTCTCTTATGCTTATCAAGACTGCATTTATTTATTCTGAAATACAGTAAAAGTCTATATTGCATGTAAATATAGTAAAAAAAAAAAACAGTAATATTATAAGAATATTATTGCAATGTAAAATAACTCTTTTATATTTTAAAATGCAAAGCTGAATTTGCAGTAGCCATTCCTCCAGTCTTCAGTGTTGCATGTTCCTTCAGAAATCATTCTGATATGCTGATTTGGTGCTCAAAAAACATTTCTTCTTATCACATTTGAAAATGGTTATGCTGCTTAAAGTTTTATGTGGAATTTCATTTTTTTTTTTTATCGTTCTGACCCCAAACTTTTGAACGATAGTGTATAGTAATATATCAGTTGACTCAGAGTGTAATATGACTAATTTGATGGTCATTCTTGTGCTTTATGGCAGTGGATGGTCTGATGTTCAACCCAAAACTACGCCCTTGCTGGACACAATGATTTTGTTCACATTTTACAATATAAAACAAATATGATATAAAGTTATATTACAGGTCATCAAAATAATTATTAAAAATATATTCAAGGAAAGAAATACTGCCATGATGTTTACTTCATATATGCTGTATTTTACAAATGTACATTAATTCTATTATGAAAATGTTTCACATATATTTTTCACATCACAGTATTTCTTCGAATGAGATCAAATGTTTAAGTTCATTTAGTAAATTTTTTTCAGAATGCAAAAGAAAATCAATGGTCGAAACAATAGATCTCATTTCCTTGATGCACAATACAGTTTTTGTAAGAAAGTGAAATATGATTCAGACATTTCTTGACGGTTTCTGTGAGATTCACTCTGAAAGTTCTATTGTAACTGTTTTTTGTGAAGGTTTGTCATTCTGGCCTGTGTTTCTGAAACATTCTCTTCTTGATCCTTCTCAGCCGATAGCAACTGGAACTCCCAAAGGATCCAAGAGTTGCAAGCCTGGCTACGACGATACTACACTCCCCTTGATGGAGAAGAACCAAGGTTAGCGTAAGACCCCAAACAGAGACTTTACACACCCTGATAGCAGCAAATCTGGGTGCTCAGGGGAGTTCCGGAGGTTCAGGTGCACCTGAGCAAGCATATCTTGTGAACTCTACTACTTTCTGTGTTTTAACACGTGGCACAATGCTTGATCTCTCACCCCCGCTGCTCAGCTGGTGTGTGCAGCTGCCGCATCTCTTGTGCTTTAATCGGTCATTTGAGCAGTTCATATGATACAGAATGATTTATGAGGATCAGACAGCAGATTAATGGGCCTCAGTGTAGGAGCTCATCATTCATTCACTCTCAAGTAAAATTATGGTAAATTACTGCGGTGCTACAATAAAAAGCACCATCCGTCTACCCAGGGCACATCTCATTGAGAGAGGAGTTAGCATGACAGCTTTGGCTTTTTTTTTAAAGATTTTATTACTGCTGTTAGCATGGATGCTCATGACAGTGATACATTTGATCACTTCCATCAGTCCCATGCCATTCCCTGCTTGCCTTTCTGTGAAGAATAGAGCACAAGAGTGACCGCCCACCTTTTCAGAAGCCTTTGTTTCAGAAGCATTTTTCTCACTCGTTTTCTTTATAGCTGCATTAAAAATCTATAAAAAGGTCTTGAACCAAATTAACTGCTATAAACTACTCATGCGTGAACTATTGTGAAGGATATTACTGAATCAGCACAACAATAAAATATAAAACATTTAACTTAAGATCATTATATTATGTTCTAAATGTATTCTTAAATGTATTTAAATATGCATTACCATTCAAAAATTAATGGACGGTAATGTTTTTGAAAGTCTCTTATGCTTATCAAGACTGCATTTATTTATTCTGAAATACAGTAAAAGTCTATATTGCATGTAAATATAGTAAAAAAAAAAAACAGTAATATTATAAGAATATTATTGCAATGTAAAATAACTCTTTTATATTTTAAAATGCAAAGCTGAATTTGCAGTAGCCATTCCTCCAGTCTTCAGTGTTGCATGTTCCTTCAGAAATCATTCTGATATGCTGATTTGGTGCTCAAAAAACATTTCTTCTTATCACATTTGAAAATGGTTATGCTGCTTAAAGTTTTATGTGGAATTTCATTTTTTTTTTTTATCGTTCTGACCCCAAACTTTTGAACGATAGTGTATAGTAATATATCAGTTGACTCAGAGTGTAATATGACTAATTTGATGGTCATTCTTGTGCTTTATGGCAGTGGATGGTTACTTGAGTCAGACTGCCACTGTTCTCACTTCCTGTGTCTTCTCTGATTGGTGTCTCTCGCTTCACAATTGTGGATAGTTTAGGATTTCACAGAGAATTATGTATTTAAACTACTTAAATTTCAACATTTCGAGATTTTATACTTAAATTGACATTCTAAAAGTGATCGTGAGTATTAGTGGCATGAAAAATCCAGTCTGTAAAATGCTTTGCAGGCAACAGAGGGTGTAGCGGTGGGGATATGATACCTATGGACGAACTCAGTCCAGGTAAGACAATGTCGGCATGCCCTCAAAAAAAAAAAAAACCCTAGACTAATGTGGTTTTGTAAGAATGCAAAACCAAAATCCCTCTAATTCCATTCCCCCTCTAATTCCTCCCAAGCAATGTTGTGATTAGTTTTAAAAGTAATTTAATTTTAACTGCATTTCTTTTTCCCTGAAGAGTTTCAGTCCAACGCTGTCTGCATTACCCCTCTTTTAATAAGATGTTTGTAGTGTTGTTGTGTTTGTTGTGTTTTGGGCCAATGAAAATTTGAACAGAAGCGCAATTGCTTTTTTGCTACAGAGTACCACCTCTTCATTATGGTGCCGTCTCTCTGATCTTCTCCACTGAAGCAGCATCCTCTCCAAGCCTGACTGACAATAATTGGACAGAGGCTGAGGATGGGGTGCTGCTTGAGTGGGTAGAAGGAAGTGATGAAATGCGGTGCCTGTGGGGGACGGCTCATACACACGGCCCGCATGCACACAAACACAAAACCCGCACAGTAATCACACACATCACACGCTCAGCTGCGAGTACGAGAACATCTGTGAACGCAGCACGTACGGGATGCTCCCAGCTGAAGGTTGAGGAATCTGTCGCTGCTTGTTTGAAGTGCCATGCTGAGGGTGCTGACACACCGATCACGATAACAGAGCTTTTCTGCTTTCTTTCCCTCTCATTAGATGGCTATTCGACGATTGACCAGAGAGACAAAGACTCCAAGTACAAGAGCAGCGACGGTTCATCAGATCTGCAGGAGCGGGAGCCGTTAAAGGTCAGAGCAGAAGTGTCAGAAGCGAGACATGTTTCTACATCTGTTTAATCTGAGAAGGCACACTGCGTGACAGTGCTGTCTGTGGTAGTGGGGTAATATCCTCGCTGTCTCTTTAGCTGCTTCAGGCACCAACACTGCAGTTTTGCAGCAGAAAGAGAATTTGTGTTGGAGCCACGGTGAAGTGGTGAGTTGTCTAATTAGTGGAAGGCTGAAAACAGTGTTGTCAGATCTGTAGAACAATACGCAATCTAAGCCAAAATAAGCAATTTAGTTCACCAAAACAAACCAAAGTGGTTTTCATGCATTGGAAACATGACCCATGACTGCTCATATTTATAAGCAGCCTAATGAAAAAAGATCCTAAAGTCGCTTATAATAAGTGGACATGGCAATACTGATTTTATGGCATCATAGATGACCCCAGTATGATGGCAAGTTAAAAACAGCAGGTACTGTAGAAATATTATGATGCCTTGTAAAATACAAGAAATAAAATTTCATCCAAGATGGCAGACACAGTCGAGAAAAAAATTCTTTTTTTTCAGTGCTGAAGAGTGTCCATAAAATGTTGAATCTACATAAAAAATCTATATTTACCGTAATTCATTAATTAAAGCAAAAAAAGTACATTTTTAAATCAAACTTTCCATTCAAATGATTATATATATATATATATACACTATATATAAATATATATATATATACACACACACACACACACACACACATACTGTACATATACAGAGCTGGGTAGATTACTTACAAATTGTAATCCGTTACTGATTCCAAATTACATGACAAAAACTGTAGTTAGTAACGTAATCCATTACATTACACACTTTAAGTAATATAATCAGACTACTTTTTGATTAATTTTAGATTACTTTTGCCCTAACTTGTTTATCACATTGATTTAAATAGGATAATCTTCCTAATCTACCATATCAATATAAAAATGCGAAGAAAATGAAAATATATTCCATTCGTTGTTATTGACAACATGAAGTGCATTACATTACATTATCAAGGCTTCCCAAACTCATTAGTTCATAAGGGAACCGAGTTTTTGTGAGCTTAATGAAAAGCAAATAATTAATTAAAGGGGTCATATGATGCGATTTCAATTTTTCCTTTCTCTTTGGAGTGTTACAAGCTCTTGGTGCATAAAAAAGATCTGTAAAGTTGCAAAGACTAAAGTCTCAAATCCAAAGAGATATTCTTTATAAAAGTAAGTAGTCAACCACGCCTACCTAAAACGGCTCGTTCTAACACACCCCACATACCTACGTCACTATCTGGGAAGATTTGCATAACAC
>NW_015633546.1:193551-223010 GCF_001515625.1 Sinocyclocheilus rhinocerous
GGCCAATCACAACGCATTGGATAGCTGGCCAATCACAGCACACCTCGCTTTTTTAGACCGATGAGCTTTGTAAAAATCGACGCGTTTCAGAAAGGCGGGGCATAGAGGAGAAACAATAATGTACAGTATATGGAAAATAATGTGTTTTTTGAACCTTAAACCGAATAAACACATTTCATTACACCAAATACACAAAATAATGTTCTTTTTAGCAGCATCATATGACCCCTTTAAATTATAAAAATGTAAAATTAAAATAAATCATATTAAAATAACATCAATAAAAATAAAACACTTACTAAAAGAAATTTAATATTTTATTTGTTTACCTGAATGTCATGTGACCATTAACCAACGTCAGAGAACCATGAACATGCAAATATGATACCTAATTATTCAAATATTTAAATATGTTATATATATATTCCCAAAAAAGTTTGGAAAACCATGCATTACATGTAAATAAGAAATGACACAAATTTGTAAAAAATGTAAAAGATGAAAAAGAAGAATTAGCGGGAATCAATAAATTATGAATAATTTATTGCTA
This sequence comes from Sinocyclocheilus rhinocerous, assembly GCF_001515625.1. Lineage (NCBI taxonomy): Eukaryota > Metazoa > Chordata > Actinopteri > Cypriniformes > Cyprinidae > Sinocyclocheilus > Sinocyclocheilus rhinocerous. The sequence continues at coordinate 194,102 of NW_015633546.1, forward strand.
GTGTGTGAATAATATGTAATCATGTAATCTATAAAAAAGTAACTGTAGTCTGATTACAAGTATTTTAAAAAGTAATTTAATCTAATTACAACTACTTAATTTTTGGAATCTGATTACATGTAATCAGTTACTATAGCAGACTTTCAGATTACAGTCTATATCTGTATGTTTAAGATACTCATATCTGTCCATATTAAGTATATTTAAGCTTGGCTTCCCCTCATACAGTCTGTTGTTAGCCCCATGTTGTGCTTAAATAGATAATTAAACATCAGCTTTGTGATTTTTAAAGTCATTAATGTAGAGATGATTAAGAATCTGCCTGGTGCTGCTGTTTTCCCGCTCTGACTGGCATCTGTAGGAGAGGTCGACTTGCATTTCAAGTGCCTCTGCAAGAGTAGATTGAGTTCTCTTACTCCCTCTTGACTTTATATGGAGTCATCTCATATTACGAGTGTTATCAGAGCCCAGCGTGAGAGTGATTCACTTTTCTGCGTCTGCATTCGAGAGAGGCCACACTGTGCTCATAGATGAGCGTGTTCATGGACGCGCTGCCTTATTGACGACTACATTTGTACCATCTGTAGTCTGTCTCAGCGTTGTGACAGGGCTTTGTATCTCAACAGCTGCCTGCCGTATTTCTTTGTTAGGCTTTCCAGACGCTTTAATAGATGTCATGACAAATTCAGATTTCTGTCGCTGCGACTGTCAGAACGTCAACCGAACAAACAGATTCATTCTTTTCTATTGCCACAATATTTGGCAGACATTAAGGGTTTATTTTCCGTCTAATACAATGAAGTTGCTCCCTCTAGGGGTCCCTGTTGGCGCAACACGCTTTTGTACCTAAATATCATGTCAAACAACGGTTTGTTGTTTTCGAGAATGGATCTTGCATGCATTCACTTCAGTGACCTCTCTCTTCTATCATTTCAAACTGTTTATTTTCCCCTTGAGCTTCCCCCTGTTGCGAAGACTAACTCTGGCCTTTCTCTGTGTGTTTAAACTGTCGGTTTTGCTGATTTGAACCCCTCTCCCATTGCTGCAGAATGACACAAATAGGAAACACTATATCAGGAGCAACAGGCCAACTGTCAGTCTGGTGGATGCTTGTGATGTTAAACCTCAGCCTGTTGACTCCTGGGTCTAAATGCATGCATGGTAGGTTTTATGTGTTTGATTTGGATGTTTTATAGTAGTGGATTTGTTCTCACCCGTCCTGTTTATGAAATAACACCCACCCTTTGTTATCATTTGCTCTGTCTAACCCAGAGAAGTGCATTGTCTGAATCAGACACTAATCTGATGAGTGCATGTTCAGATCTATATCATTTTCGTCATGAGGATTGTGAATCAGAATAGATGTGAAGATAGGATCAGACAGATTTCTTGAAAAGTGGAGCATAATTAAGTGCATGTACACTACTGTTCAAAAGTTTGGTGGGTTTTTCATTGTTTTTTTAAAGAAGGGTTTTGATTAAAAATAGTAATATTTTAAAAATATTATTACAATTTAAAATCTTTTTTAATATATTTTAAACGCAAATTTATTTTTGTGATGGGCAAAGCTACATTTTTAGCAGCAATTACTCCAGTCTTCAGTGTCACACGATCCTTCAGAAATCATTCTAATATGCTGATTTGGTGCTCAAGAAACATTTCTTATTATCAATGTTGAAAACCGTTTTCTGCTTAATATTTTAGTGGAAACCATGTTTCAGCATTATTTGGTGAATTGAAAAACTGCATTTATTTAGAAAACATTTGCAGTATTATAAATCTTATTACTGACACTTTGGATCAATTTAATGCATCCTTGCTGAATATTTGCTAAAACATGATTTAAAATAAATAAATCCCCACCCCAAGCCTTTGAACGGTTTTGACTTGTTTTCTATGGAAAGTGGACAAAAATGATCAAGCTACACTGTGTCTTACATGTTCTCGTAGGCAATGCTGACTTCTCCGGGTTTGCATCACCATCGTCTGTTGATTTTCATTCTCATGCTTGCCAAATATCTGCTCATCATCCCTGCTTTCTTCATCCCATACTGTATCTGTCTGGCAGAAAAGCATCATCAGTTGAATTCTAGTCATATAGAAACAGAGGACCAGGTTCAGAGGATCTTATCCTTAGCTTGTCATTCATGAAAACAAATTTGGTTGAAGATAGTTTTATTTTTACATAATATCGTATTCGCTTTTAAGTTTGGCTATATTGTTTAAATCTGGTAAGTTATATAGAAAAAAAACGTCATTTTGTTTTCAACATCCTAAAAATCATCCATCATTCAATTAACATGCTCACTTTCATTTGGCAGACATTATCTTGTACATGTTTAGAAATGTAGTCATGTCTTTGTTTGTGAACATAATTGAAATATCTCTCATTAGAACACATATTAAGTCTGGTAATGTCATCTGATGTCTGTGGCTTTCCTGCCCTCCCCGCGCAGGCTTAGCTAGCAACAGCGCCACATCTTACCACACAAGGATTTCACAAGTCACCACTGCCATTAACCGCAGAGCTCACCGTGATGTGGACTCATCTGAAGACTTTTGCCTAAAAGAGCGAGAGAGAAATGCAAACTTTCATTCAACAGCCAATATTTTGAGATTTCTCAACAAGTGAAAGGGAAAAAGAAAAAAAAATGCCACTTCTCATATGTACATTCCCACTGGACGTAGTGTACCCAGAACTGAGGATTTGTTGTCATGGAGCCGGAATGATGTACAGGAAGTGCTGTCATGGACGTGGACGTGTATTGGAAAGAATTGGATTGAGGGGTAAAAGGAAACAAGAAAAAAATATTTTTATGTCAAAACAAAAAAATATAATTTTTGCCTATATTATTTTTGTTGTATGTTTCTGCCTGATTACTGTTTGTTTTGTGGATTTGTTTTCCCCAGAAGTGCAGTGAATTGCGGTTTTTTTTTTTTTTTCATTTTGTAGCATTTTAATGAAAGTTTGGGTTTTCTAAAGGAGTTGAGGACACTCGTGAAAGGAAGAAAAATATTTTTTTTGTTGTTGTTGTTCATTTCAATGGTGTGGGGGCACATACAAAGCCTGGGGGGGGGTCTATATTGAACTGCACGCTTTTACAATTTCTGTGTGCTGGCTTTATAAAGCAACTTTAAAGACATATTATCACTGTGTTTGTTTCTTCTCACTGAGAACTGTTGTTCAAAAGCAGGGATTTACCCTGCGCAATGACATCTGCTCATAGCGGAGCTGAAAGGAGGAGAGCTGCTATGCTTTCAGCCGGATTTGGTCTGCTGATCCCGTATTCCCTTTGACATGTCGAGCTGCAGAGGCATGCTGGGTAACACTGGCACTTACCAGCTATTGCTTTGGTTTATTTAATGAGGGGGAAAAATCGATTTGTTAATATGTAGATTGTGGTATGAGGGATAGTAGGAGGATTCACTTGCTCCTGTTGTCATAAAAGTAGATTTTCAAAGCATTTTATATTTTTGTTGTTTTATAAATGTATATTAGGTTACAAATATAAAAAAAGAGGGCGCAAAAAGGTCACAATCGTCTTTATAACATTGATAGATGTGAATCCATAACAGTTTGTTCAGAGCACATTCAGTATTCCGTACATAAAGCATGGCCATGTTTGTATAAAACTGATTAATAATATAATAAACAGATCATTGCTTTAGTTAAATGTGTATCAAAGGCTGTAGAGTCATTGTCTATTTATATTTTATACTTTTTACATCTTGTTTTGTTAAGTGGAAGCATTTATTTTCAGTGTTCCTTTTTCAATTGGAAAACATGTTCAAAACGATCTGACTTAATGAATTAATTTCAGAAGAGGAAGCAGGTATAGATACTTCCTTTCATTTCAGCTCCCATGTAAGCCAAAATACTTTCACATCAAAAATGCATCTCTTGAGTATAACAAAAAGCATGACAAATTTGTAATGTTTTCATTCTTTTCGTTTTACGTCATTGTAATTTGGATATTACATTGTGGACACTCAAATGTTCCCACTGTCAGTGTAAAGAAATCCTGTGTGTTTTTTGTTTTTATTCTATACAGTTTCCTCATAATGTGAAATATGCAGCACACACCTGCTTTATCATCTGATTTCTGTCATGTGACTCTATATTTAATTATAGCAAGGTTTTTTCCATAGTGTTTTAACAGAGACTCCTAATAACAAAATAACAGTGTAAGGATTCCATTTTTAAACAGGAAATGTTGTGTACGTTCACATCGAGATCTTTAGCCTTGTGTAGGTTCATTATTAATATTTGACTGTCTGTTCCTGACTGCCTTTTTGCAGAAAACAACCAAAGGATTTTGGTACCGTGTAGTACAAGAGGTTCCCAGAGTGTGAATTTGCATCAGATTGTATATTTATAGAAATATGGATGATGTTGAAATGGATTCAAGAGAAACATTGTAGATATCACTAATTCAAAGCATCAAAACTCAGTACGTGTACAACTTGGTAGCAAATGTGTTTGTAACTATCATGTGCCTTAACCTTTTTCCATGTTAGATGAAAATAAGTGTGTTTTATATGTTTTATTGGTCCCTAACTGCTCTTTCTCGCTTTCTCTCTCTCTATCTCAGTCTCTTTCTCTCTCTGTCTCTATGACACACACACATCTCCTCTCTCTGGCTCCTCCCACTTTCACTCACTCTGTGTTCTCAATGTAGTCTAGACTGGTGGTGGGTTTTGCCTTGTATTACATTGTATAATAAACTTTTAAAAGATAGACACATCAAAAGGGTTTGATTATATAGTTGTTAATGCTTTCCTAGCGCTCAAGAACAATGCCACAGTGACCGAATGTATTGTTCATTTTACTAATACCCAGAAGAGAGAATTGCTCTTGTTAAAGATAAATACAGGTTTGTAGAATATCACTTTGATGTGTTTTCAATAAATCATGCCTGAAAAGAGCATATTCTGTCTGTTTCTTTTCATTTCCCCCCCTAACTTCCCTAGTAATATATTTAAAATGCAGTAGTCAACATTTGAAGTGGATCAAAAAAGTTCATCAAAGTTGTCCTAAGACAAGAACACATTTTCTGATGAAAGATTTTGATCCACTTCAAATGTTGACTAGTGTACATTAGAATGCATTTATTTCATTTATTTTAGTTGGACTTCAGCACTACTACAAAATTAAAGTGTATTAAGCACAAAATTAGTTCCAATTTAGCAGACTTAAGATATACCCATTGAGCATACTAAAATTATTTTTATTAAGCACATAAATGTGTAAATGTATTTGTAGTATACTGTACTTAGCATGAAATAAGCTTATTTCAAATACATTTTAGTATATTTATTTTTCACTAGGGTTGAAGGGATCATGCACCAAAAAATTAAAATGGTGTGAATTTGTTTTGGACCCCGTTGACTTTCAGTGTATGGATAAAAACAGTTAAAAAAAAAAATCAAAATGTTCTTTCGCGTTACACAGAAGAAAGAAAACCATACAGATGACCTAAGGGTGAGTAAATGATGACAAAATTTCCATTCATGGGTGAACCATCCCTTTAATACACAAGGCACTTTCAATCTTTATTTCAGACAAATGATATATTTACTATAAACCTCTTGTCAAAATGATTTTTCAGGTTTTTGTTTCATAGTGCGCTAGGAATCTGCTGGGAATAGTAGTCATAATAATTTAGTTCCTCCAGAAATCTCTCCATTTTTTACATTTGTACATGATTTCAACTTTGATACTCCCTCTGGCTGTTAGCAGAAATATTCATTTCAAGAATTTTATTTGGCGAAAACAGTAAAATATTTCTTCCTTTGTGCATTAAATCACATCATCCAGTGTGTGTGCAGCTCCTGCGATGGCCTGTGTGACGATGGATATGTGTTTGTGAGCCTGATCCCAGTCTTCCTTCAGCCCGGTGCTCTCAGCCTTCTCTACTGCATCTGCTAGGCCGGGGAAGGTGGGCACGCTTGATGACTTCGACGCCCATATCACATGCCTGTGTGGTGCCAGACAGAGTTACAAGTGATTGCAAACAGGTGTGACATGGCATGAACAAATGGGGATGCTGATTAATATTCATAAGGGACCGGTCATTAGTAGCAGGACGTTTTAATAATGCTGCTTCATACCTGAAACCATATTGTTCTGGGAATGCTAACGGGTCAAGGAAAGCCCTGTCCAGCAGCATGAGCTGGTCATTAATTTGGCGAGCCTTCAGGGGCCTGTTGTGAAGACAGAAGTTTTGTTCCTTCCATTATGACACCACAGCAGGTGGTTTTTACACCACTTTAACCCTCTAAAACCTACTGTAGAATATTTGATACACAGATATCTCAGGCATCTAAATTACCAACATGAGCAAACTTTGCTAAAAGACCTACACACTATTCTACATGCCTTTTGATAGCTTCTACTTTTTAGCAAGTAAAAGGCCTTTTAGTATTTTTTAGAAAAATCATGTTAAAAGGTGAATATGAAATAAGGAAATCAGGATTTTGAAGAATGTTTGAATATCATCATTATATTGCTGTGCATTATGTTTTGCGCACAACAATTAAAACTAGAGCTTTGAATATAAAACTAAGCATTTCAAAATAATCTTACTAAGACATAATTGAGAGGCAACTGACATATTTTATGTTAGTCTGCTGTAGGGTTAAAACGTTGTTGATTTACATTACAAGCTATCAGACTTCCATCTTACTTTCTGACCATATAAATATTAGCACCAAATTGTAAACGTTTGCTCAGTTTTGGTCTCTCATGCGCTCCATATTCTCCTCCGTAATATCATGTAAGCCATAAAAGCTCTTTTATATTTTCTAAAGGTTCAGTTAGCGGTTTCATTAAAAAGGGCTCTAGTAATAACTTACGTTTCTTTTGCAAGATCTGAATCCCTGATCACACGGTCCAGTTTGGTGGCTGTGTCACGGAATAACTGCACAGCTTTCTTCAAGGATTCTGGGATATGAAAAAGTGCTTATTCTCATTGCCACTTTGACACTTATGTACATCCATCTCTCTCACCTTGTACAAACATTTAGCTTGGCAAAATTCACTTACGGTATTATGATTAACATTTCCCTCATCCAAAGCAGTCTGGAAAATCTTGTTAGCTCACCCATAGAGATTCCTTTAGCCGCAAGTTTTTCCTCAAAGGCTGTTACCGCCTGACTGAGGTACTGCTCTAGACTTTCTGCGTAGTCACTGCAGTTGAAAGGCAACAGAAGACTGTCAGCCAATCGCAGCAGCACGTTCCCTGCTGTCCTGGCTACTGCCTGGTGACTTGTGAAACCTGCATAATGGAAAGTAATTTGAATTTCAAATGGAACAGACAAGAACTGGCAGATAAATATTAAAAGAGGGATTATAGTGTTGTCTCATTTGAGAAGCTCAGTATTCAGTTCACCTGGATCAATGTATGTAGATGCGTAGTCAAAGGTGTCATAAGCCGTGTGGTAGGCTGGGTAGATTCGCGCTCTTGTTTTGCTCTGCAAAGGGACGGAGTATGTGTTTTTCCATATTAACCAACTTTTTTTAATGCCAAGTGCTTGATTGCATCAGCGCTGCTGACCACATACCCGGTCATAATAATAGGAAATGTCCATAGACGTTATTCCAAGGTAGTGCATAAAAGCTGCATAATCACTTCCTGCTCCTGTCAAGAAGCCCACACTGAAAATACAATGAACAGTATTGAGAATAATCACCTTGTGTTAAAATATAGCATCAAACCATGAGGTATATTGCGAGCATACTTTGGTATAATCCCATAATTCGGACTGGTTCTGTTGGAATATTGCTTCCAGTTCTCATAGACTGTTGTGGTTGTTCCAGGAGCATTTACCTGAAAGCACATGACTCATCAAAGCATTATGAAAGTCACATCTCAGATCCGGTAACAGCTAGAGGATTTGTTCCTCACCTGTTTGGAGGCTGTGAATATCACGCTCTGTGCTGCCGGAGAAGCAGAAGCCCTGAGAGTCGCATTAGCTGTGGTGGACAGACAACATTTCAGCAAGTAGAAAACATGATGAAAATCATATTCTGATGAAAAGAGGAAAAGCATCAAGTGGTACCAAACACTGAGATGTCCACGTTGATGTACGCCACAGTGCGTTCACTCAGCTTACTGAAGTACTCCTGAGAACGAACATTTCTTTTAACACCTATACAGTGTTTTATGAGCCAATTCCAGTTTTTTTAGTAATGCTACTGATGTCTTTATCAACAAACCTCTGTGTATTCTGCAGATCCAATAAGGCCAAATTCTTCAGCTCCCCAACTGCCAAAGATAATGGACCTCCGAGGTCGCCATTTCCCTTTCAGGTAGAGATACGAAATGAATATGATTTGATTTTTGTTATTCTTTCAGATTGTAACTGACTAGAATGTGATGCATTGTTATATTGTTTTTCTTTATTGCCGCCCAGCACTGATAGTTTTAAGAACACAATGTTACTTCATTTGGGTCATTACAACCAGCCCTACAGTCACATCTAATGGCAAAAGCAGTTTTTCTGTGGATGTCATTAGGCCTGACCTTCCTTCACCATCTTCCCCAGCACTCTGGTGATCTCCAGCATCACTGCTGTGCCGCTGCTGGGGTCAATGGCTCCGTGCACCCAGCTGTCCCTGTGGTTCCCATAAATCACGTACCTGTCTGAACAACACGCATACAAAAATACAGTTTGCAAATGCAATTTATAAGTTCCTCAAGATGTATTTGGTTATATCTAACAAAATGTAACTATAACAATTGCTTCACTAAGGCTGTATTTATTAGATCAAAAATACAGTAAAAACAGTTATATTGTAAACATTTTGTTAGAGTTTTTATATTTTACAATGTGTTTTATTTCTGTGATCCTCAAGAAATCATTCTAATATGCACATCTGGTGCTCAAGAAACATTTTAGACATTTCAAGTGTGACTTAAGTGTATAAATACTTTTTGGGAACTGTGTATATTGGGACAACACGTATTTTTGCTTGTTAACGTTATGACAAATCCAACTTACCTGGCTCCACACTGCCTCGGATTATTCCCATAACATTTGCTGAATATTCCAGCCTCTCAGTGTTATAAATGTCCAAGTGCACATTGCTGACAGACAAAACATTCTTTTAATTCTGACCAACATTATAACCTTTCAACATACAACCATACTTGTTCGGACATTACAAGATTGGACACAAATATGCAGCAGTTACCTGTTGCTGAAGGTAGATGTGGCTTTGAACCCTGGCCCTCCAAGTTTGTATATGCAGTTAAGTGAGCCTTGCCATTCATCAGGGGCATCGTCCCCATCGAGCTCACTGTCACACATAATTCAGTCAAGAATTAGAAGGAAACATCGTACACTCTAAAAAATGCTGGGTTAAAAAGGGACAAACCCAGTTATTGGGTTGCTATATTTAAACAGTTACACTCACCAGATTAATCTTTCAGCATCCTCAAACCCTATTGGCTGTGCTGGAATTGGTGGAATACCTGTTATGTCTTCTTTTGGTATTCTGTAGGTATCATCTACAAATGAAAACATTTACATATGTTGTACCATATGCCATTTACCTTATGTGTTTCGATGTCAAAAAACCCAGTTACCCTTTGCAGCTAAGTAAGGTGTTAACAAGTCTCCAAAGTCAATGTTGTATGAGCCTCGTTCGACGCCAGAAGGTGGGAGATACCAGGAGTGAGGGTAGGTTTCACTTTCTGACACCAGGCCATCATTCATGTCATACGGCTCAGTATAGACCAGCACCCCAACGATTCCAAACCTGGCTGCATTTATAGCCTGTTATATTCATGCCACAGGAGAGTTAAAACCGTTTTTACACATTCAAGGCAATAAATCTAGTATGCTATCTAGATCTTGTCAGAGATCTGAACTGAAAGCTAATTCTGAATTTTGTCCTGAAAGGTTTTGAGAGATTTAACTAGTGTTTCCTCACTTTTTTAGATCTCCCTTCTCCTCCGTATCTGGTGATGGCGATGGTTCCCCTCAGATCCAGCGTTGTGTTTAACAGCTCATAGTCACTCATTTTACCTTGGTTCGCATAGACAAGTTTTCCCTGCATGTAAAACAGATGAGTCACTATATTGGACTATATCACAATTTGATTTAGGCATAAATATCACTTTTATAATGTCTATATAATAATGGCATAAATTTTATCAGCCTTTGATAAAGTTAGTGATAGCAAGATATGCTAACAATGAACCCTTGATTATAAAGTCAATCATGAATCATTAGTGAAAGAAAAAACAAATAGCTATCAGTAGATGAGTTTACTATGGTGTCATATGGTCTGATAGCCCCAAAGGTCATCACACTCTCCGTTTTCTTTCTAGAACAATCAAGTGTAATAAAGACATTCGTTTTCATCTCTTGCTCAGTTATGTCATAACTTATGTGTCATTACAATGTCATAAGATAACAGATTTTCTGTCACGATAACACCTCCATTACAGAAGGCATTTAAAAAAAAATTTTTTTTTCAATAGAAAAACTGATATTAGAGATGAGGAAAGGCAATTATTAATGTAATATAAAATATTTTTTATAAATATTTAACATAAGAGTTTATTTATTTAATGTACATTGACATTCAAAAGTGTGGTGTCAGTAAGATTTGTAATGTTTTTGAAAGAAGTCTTATTCTCACCAAAGGTATATTTATTTGATTAAAATATATGTAATATTATGAAATATTATTACAATTTAAGTAACTGTTTTCTATTTCATGTGATGGCAAAGCTGAATTTTCAGCAGCCATTGTTTGAGTCTTCAGTGTCACAGGATCCTTCAGAAATCAGTGTAATATACTGATTTTGTGCTCCAGAAACATTTATTATTATTATCAAAAGAACAACACTGAAATCTTGAAATTTAAATCTTTCATAAACAATGTCCTTACTCTTACTTTTGATCGAATTTAAACTATAAACAATGTTTATTTGAAGAATAATATATAAGCATGCATGAACTGTGAAGTATATTAACGACACCTTGACGTTTCCTGCGGGGGAATATGCCGCGAATGGCTGGACCACCTCTGGGTCCTCCTGGTCTGGTTTGTATACCTTCTCTCGCTCTCTTGCCGTAAACTGCACTGTGTTTGCTGGATCAACTAAATGAAACAGTTTTTCATTCTTAATTTTCTTATACATCATTTAACATATTTTTGTATAATATATGATTTTGACTGCATTCAGGGTGCTACAAGCAAATCAGCAAAATTTCACAAACTAGAAGTCCACAGAGCTGTTTTGAAACCATGTGACTAGATATCCTGTCTTACCAACAGAGACTTTGTTGGGGCTTGTTTTGTTTGGGAATGACAGATACACCTTGTAGTCTTCCCTCCATGCACTGTCCAAGCCTGTGTTGGGGTCCTGCCATCTCTTCAGCATAAAATCTACGGTTGCTTCATCTCCAGAGGTGGTGGCCATGTGGGGAACCTTAGTCAGTTCCCTTTGGATAAAGGAGACCAAGTACATTCTCAATTCAGCTGGAACAAACAACCTCATACCAAGTGAAATGTTCTTAGGTGTTCTACCAATTGAATCTCATACTCGTGTGCGTGCCTCCATATAAATACTTCACCTGAGGTTCTCTTTAAGTTGATTGGTATCCAGTTCTGCAAGGAATTTCTCAATGATACTCTCGTCCACATCACGAGATGCATCCCGGACCCACTCTGGCACCGAACTGCCCTTGTCAATGGCGAAGTGTCCCAGCAGAATGCCTATAGTCAAAGCCACTGCTCCTGTGAGGACACCCAACAACACCTCCTTAAGCATAATGTTAGTTTGTCAAAGGCACCTCCTGAATGTGTCCAACCAGTCCTGTCCTCCTCTAATATAGCCTATGATGAGAGTGGTGGGTAGGAGGGTGTGAAAAAAATCTTAAGTGTCAATATCATATGGATGAAGGTCAGTTTTTTGTCATTGCACTGCTCACGAAAATCCCTATTCCTGATAAGAGAGATTCAGCTAAACCATAAAGTTTACTCATTAATGATTTCAGTGAAATGTTATGTTGGACTTTATGACCGGGTTGACTATAAAACTACATGTTCTAATCATACATCTACATGAATGCACACTGAGTTTATAAGCATTGACTGTCACATGTTATGACCGCCACAAAAAGCCATATTTTCCACCATCACTGAAAGAAATTTAAAGACTTTGTCCCATTCTGCAGCTTTTCATGTTTGCAATTACAATGTGTCCAAAAATGTATTAGGACTATACACAACCAATGACAACTAACAACATATATATATATATATATATTTTTTTTTTTTACCAAAACAAAATTTCCCTTGAGTTATGCTTATTCATTCATTCATTCAATTACAATATTACAGTGTACAGTAAAGTCTTTCTGGTGGTATTTGAAGGTTCAGGTTAATTTCCACAGACTGGGGAACTGTGGAGGATCTGGCAACATTAAATGCAACTTAACATACTGATTGTATTTATTTTATAGTGTTAAATTGTCCTACAGCTAATCTGTTAGAGCAGCGCCTTTAATTTTAAAAAACAACTTCCCATGATGCAAATGTTGAAGAATTGTATTTTCACTTTCACATTCTTTGATTTGAACGCTCAGCTGAACCAAACCTGGATTCATTTTTTAACACATCGAGGATTTTAACTGAAAAGCGTAGTTCGTAATTGTAAGTATTCTGTGATATGAAAATAAACTTGCATTTCATCTCTGGCACGTGACAATACGGCACAGATGACATTTGGTTGAGCGTATTGCACGCGCAGTGCCGTTTTGGTTTACATTACAGTAGACGTTGGTGTTGTGCATAACTGAATGTAGAATTTTCATTACATTTACCGCGAGTTTGATCAAAAGATTATTAAATCTGTTGAAATGGTTCACAAAACCAGTCAACAATGACTGAACTGTCGCTCTCGAACATGTAGCCTAATGAGTAGGAAACCGGTAAGCTGATAGTAGAGCATTCTGCACTTGGCTGCATGACATTCTTAACACGTGCGAAACGGCGTTGTTTTTAACAGATAATATTAAAACGTTTTATTAAAAAGCGTTTTTTCTATAAATGATGTTTTTATGAGCAGAATCATGCGCAACTAACAGACATTGGGCATGTGAAATTACAATAAACACATTATTATACATAATCGGTCGGTAAAAGTGCAACATATGGCTTTACTGGGATGTTTTAAACAGAATATGACTACGTCATGACGTAAACAAATTGTTCGAAAGAACCGATTCGGAGAAATTAGATTTATACAAGAGGGGCTATGCAGTGTAACCTAGCCTATATAAGTGCATTATTATACACTTTCTCACTAAATTATTTTTAAACAAAGTCGAAAACAGAACTTGTTCAACGTAATCAAGCCCATATTGAGCTTATGAGCTTGTGTTGTATTATCGGAGTTTATAATAAATTTTTCCCCCTTTTCCCCTACAGTGTAGTACTGGGCAGCTATGACTAGCTTTGCTCTGCTTGTGAATCTCATAGTTTTGCCCATTCACCTCTGGGCTGCAGTCACTCCAGAGACCACTTCATTCCCCACATCAACCAATGGAGAACCATTCCCATGGAACAAAATGAGACTTCCAGACACAGCATCTCCTCTTCATTACCATCTCCTTATCCACCCCAACCTCACAAGTTTAGACTTTACTGGAATGGTGCAGATCCAAATTGAGGTCCACGAAAACACCAAGAATATCATACTGCACAGCAAGGATCTTCATATCTCCAATGCAAGGTTGCTGGATTCAGACATAGGTCAGCTACAGGCCCTAAAGGTGCTGGAGTACCCATACTTCCAGCAGATTGCACTTATATCTGAGCATGCACTGCTGAAGAGAGAGCATGTATATTCAATTCAACTGGAGTTTGCCGCCAGCCTCTCTGAGAGCTTTCATGGATTTTACAAAAGCACATATCGGACCAGCAAGGGAGACCTCAGGTGAGAACCCTTATGTAAGCACAGCCAATATCTCTATGAGTGGCTCTGAAAGTGATTTATCATTTTTTAGAAGTAACAATCTGATGTTGGGCCAATCACGTTCTCAGGGTTGTGGCTTCCACACAGTTTGAGCCGACTAGTGCCCGGGCAGCTTTTCCCTGTTTTGATGAACCTGCCTTCAAAGCCAACTTTTCCATGCGGATTCGCAGAGAAGCAAAGCATATTGCCCTCTCAAACATGCCTAAGGTGTTGTTATAATATCCATAGAACCTCCATTGATCAATCCTGCTGTTTTCTGACTAAAACCTGAATAAATCATAAAGTGCATGAACTATTAATCTGCCGTTGGAGACACTGATTCTTCTGTTGAGTGTACTCTTTTTTCCTTTACTCCAGCTGAGAACATTAGAGCTGCCAGGCGGCCTGTTTGAGGACCAGTTTGATGTGAGTGTTAAGATGAGTGGCCTTCATTGTCTCTGACTTTCTGTCCATCAGCAAAACGAGTCAGCATGGAGTCCAGGTTAGAAGATGATCCGTCTTACATCATTAAAACCAAACCCTTATGTACTGTACTATAAGATACCACCTCCATCAATTATTACTTGATGTGAATTCAGATTTCAGTGTATGCTGTGCCAGAGAAGATCGACCAGGCAGAGTTTGCTCTGGACGCTGCAGTGAAACTGCTTGACTTCTATGATGACTACTTTGACATTCCTTACCCTCTACCTAAACAGGGTTAGCTCCACTTAGGCATTTCGTCTACTTCTTAAAGTGCAAAAGGCAGATTTCTGAATTCACTATTTATATAATCTGCTCTGTAGATCTTGCTGCCAACCCAGACTTTCAGTCTGGAGCGATGGAGAATTGGGGTCTGACCACCTACCGGGAATCAGGCCTTCTTTTTGACCCCCACAAGTCTTCTGCTTCTGACAAGCTGGGCATCACGATGATCATCGCCCATGAACTGGCCCATCAGGTGAACTTATGACATCAGTTAACTATTATGGGATGTATTCCAGTAACACGTTGCTGTGGTTAGTTAATGAATTGTTCATTCTTTGCATGTTCTTGTCAGTGGTTTGGAAACCTGGTGACCATGCAGTGGTGGAATGATCTGTGGCTGAACGAAGGTTTTGCCAAGTTCATGGAGTTTGTGTCTGTCAACATCACCAATCCTGAACTGCAAGTTGTACGTTACCTTTATATATATATATATATATATATATATAGGCTTTTTATTTCCATAATCATAATTTTAAAAGCACTCTGCATGATTTGGATGAAGATCTGTGCTAATATGAAGACAAATCTTTTTTGTGCCACAGGAGGATTATTTCCTAGAGAAGTGTTTTGAGGCCATGGAGGTAGACTCCTTGAGCTCCTCTCACCCAGTGTCCACACCGGTGGAGAATCCTGCTCAGATACAGGAAATGTTTGATGATGTTTCCTATGACAAGGTGCATAATAAAACTTTGGAAAGTTTTCCTGTGCGAGATGTTTTTCTTGTTATACTCTTTCAATAGCTTTTTAAAACCATTTTACGATTGTTAATGTCATTTCAGGGGGCTTGTATTCTGAACATGCTGAGAGAGTTTCTGACCCCAGATGCGTTTAAACTGGGCATTGTGAGATACCTAAAACGCTACAGTTACCAGAATACGGTCAATAGTAACCTGTGGGAAAGTCTGACCAATGTGAGTACAAATTACATGTGTGATGCAGATGCATAGAACTCTGCAGTAAACTGTGTGGGCTTTCTTATAATTCATTAGTTGCGGTTACATTTACCTGTTAAGATTCCCAGGTGAAATCCAGTCATCAGTCATCATTCTATGACTAAAAAGACTTCTTTGTGAGCTGTGCTTCTTGCTACACTATTGACAATGGACCTTTTTTGCTCACAAAATTTCACAAAGTTTTAGGAGTACAGGATCAAAATGTCTCATGATATAGTAGTGTGTTAACAAGGTTTGTCTCAATGTCTCTCTCTGTTATAGGTGTGTGACTCTGATGGTCTGGATGAAGGAAGACTGAAGGGTGATGAGTCCTGCCGGCGCTCAGTCTCACACTCTGGAGCTTCTGTGGGTTACTTTGTTACATCATTACTCTGAACTCTCTTTACCCTGTTTTTAAGTGCTGTTGTGATGTACTTCTGTGATATTTTATCTTTTAGAAATGGCACTCTGAGGACGAGCTGGATGTTAAGGCTATGATGGAGACGTGGACATTGCAGGAGGGCTTTCCACTCATTACGGTGGAGGTCAAAGGTCGCGAAGTCCGACTAAGTCAAGAGCGTTACCTAAAGAGTGATGACCCCTCACAAACATCCAGGTTTAATATTAATATCAAAGATCGACAATTTCTTAATTTTTATGCCTGTGATACTGATAGTGATTTTTCAGGGTTTATACTTTTAGCCCTCTTGTGTTGTACAGTCATTTACACACACCAAAAAAAATCATGGACATGATTTGAAAAGGTTAAACGGTACTGAAAAAAATAGTCACACATGTATTTGTTTGCGGTAAAAATGACAGCATTGGAAATGATTGGGAAGCTAATTTCATCAAGTAGAAATTGTTGGTACTGTGCCGAAACAAAAAACTTACTGAAAGCTCTTTATTTATTTTTTTATTTTTTGGGGGGAGATATCAGTTTGGAACATAACTCTATCAGTTTCAGAGTGAACATGTTTTGGAAAATATATATTTGATATAACATTTTAAAATAGTATTTCTGTGCATTTTTCATAATAATAAACTTTTTTTGTTTCACTTTTTAAACATTTCTCACTTCAGCACTAATCGGTCAAGCGTCTTCTTTAAAAAGAAACCAAACTTAAGTCTGCGTCCAAAGCATTTAAGATTTACCACAGTTTAAGTTGAAATATAGTACAAAAAAACAGTAATTTTTGACTGCCAACAACACCAGAGGGTTAAAATGCTGTCACAATTGAGATGTATTGCAATCAAAATAAGATAAGTTAGTTTTCTTGCAGCTAAAACAGTGGGGCAGCAGTGAATCTTACATATCGTGTGAACAAGATGAATTATTATCAATGTATGAATCCAAGTCACTCAATTTTTGACATGGTTTTCCACACATAATTTCTTTAGAATTATATCCTTGTATGTGCACAAATCTAAATAATTTACAAAGTAAAATCACTCAGTAACAAAACAGTATCTCACAGGAGACACATTGCCAGTGATCGTGAACTCTTGCTGAAAATGAATAAATTCCATTTGCTTTGTCACAGCAAGTCCCTCTTTGTGTACATGGGGCTTTATAAAGATGTATGACTTATTTTCAGACTCTTAATTTTCCTCTTTTTTTACACTTGGTTGTAAATTCTTGATCTTACAGCTTCCTGTGGCACGTTCCTTTGACTTACATTACCAGCGGCTCAGCCACAGTGCACCGCTTCCTGCTTAAGACCAAAACAGGTATTTCTTTTAATAGAATTATTTAATAATATTACTAATTTTGTGCTAATATTATTAAATGATATTATATAATATATTGTTTTGATAATAATTTACATTCATTTGTTTTCAAGTTTTTAAAATGTCAGTGTTTAGACATCTCTAAACGACACAAAGACTGAAAGATCATCCATAGAACACTGTAGCACTGATTTCTAACAGATCTGTTGTATATGTCGTCATAGATGCTCTGCATCTGCCGGAGGAGGTGGACTGGATCAAGTTTAATGTGGACATGAGTGGATATTACATTGTGCACTATGAGGGTTCTGGCTGGGATGACCTCATCACGCTGCTCAAACACAATCACACAGTGCTCAGCAGCAATGACCGGGCCAGCCTCATCAGCAACGCCTTCCAGCTGGTCAGGTCAGTCCTCATTCATCTGCATACAGTACGTGCTCTTATTGGTCAGTGGGATGAAAATGTATCAGGAGTCAAACAAGTCAATGTAAAGTACTGCAGATCATACAATAAAAGTGTTGGCAAGCTGATTTAAAATCATCTTCCCTCCCTGTGTCGTGGACAGTGTTGGTAAGCTTCCGCTGGATAAGGCTTTAGACCTGACCCTGTACCTAAGCAAGGAAACTGAGATTATGCCAGTGACACAGGGCTTCAGTGAGCTTGTGCCTCTGTACAAACTGATGGAGAAGAGAGACATGGTGGAGCTGGAGAACCAGATGAAGGTCAGTCAGGGATCATTTACTGTATTTTTTGACCTCCTAGCTTGTGGATTCATTCATTCAGGATTCAGATTTGAAATCGGCTTCTTTTCAGTCTGTGCAGTTCTGAGAATAAAACTAAAATGCATCTTGACATTTAATAATAGATAATTCAATAAAAACAATTCAGTAGTGCAGTACACTGCAAAAAATGCTTTTTTTTTTGTCTTGTTTCCAGCCAAAATATCTAAACATTCTTAAATCAAGAAGGATTTTCTAGACAAGTAAAAATTATTGTCTTGTTTTCGGAAACAAACAAGCCAAAATTAAGTGAGTTTTTGCTTAGAACAAGCAAAATAATCTGCCAATGGGGTAAGCAAAATAATCTTATTTCAAACAGAAAACAAGATTATTTTGCTTACCCCATTTTTTAGATTATTTTGCTTGTTTCAAGCAAAAGCTCACTTAATTTTGACTTGTTTTTTTCTGAAAACAAGACAATAATTTTCACTTGTCTAGAAAATCTAATTTCTCAAATTATCTAAATTCTTAAATTCTTACATCTTGATTTAAGAATTTTTAGATATCTGGGCTGGAAATAAAACAAAATATCTAAGTAAGAAAAGCATTTTTTTGCAGTGTAAAAACAGTAATACTGTGAAATATTATTACAATTGAAAATAACCTTTTTGTTTGTTTGTTTTAATATAGTATAATTCATTCCTGTGATTGTAAAGCTGAATTTTCAGCAGCCATTACTCCAGTCTTCAGTGTCACGTGATCTTTCAGAAATCACTCTAATATGCTGATTTGGTGCTTAAGAAACATTTCTTATTATTATCAATGTTGAAAACAATAGTGCTGCTGAAACAGAATTTATTTTGAATAGAAAATGTATAAATGTTTTACTGTCACTTTTAATCAATCCAGTGCATTAGAAGTATTAATTACTTTTTTCTTTATCTTACTGATGCCAAACTTTTGAACAGTAGTATACATTATAAAATTTGGTATGGAAAAATTGTCATTTTGTCATCTGGAAAATTGTTTACCTGAAATTTCCCCTGGAAGTTAAATACATTTAAAAAATGTCATGGAAATTTCTGTAATGAAAATAGAGTTTTCTAGTTATGCTAAAGTATTTAATTGGCAAGAAAAGTGCTCTTTGTAAATAATCATGACCACTGGAAAAGTCATGGAAATTTGTCGTTTAAAAAGTGTGAAAGCCCTCGTTAGTTCATTTAAAAAACTGACCAACAAGGGCTTTCATCATCGTTTTGTTTATCAACTCTTTATTGTGATTATGTAAAGCATATTAAATTACCATTTTGTATGAAACGTGTAAATAAACTCACCATGCCTTGTTCCCTGCTGTAGATGTGTAACTAATGCTGGTTCTCTTGCTGTGGTCCAGGGCTACATACTGCAGCTGTTCAGGAAGCTCATAGACCAGCAGTCGTGGACTGATGATGGCTCTGTGTCTCAGAGGATGCTGCGCAGCTACCTGCTCCTGTTCGGCTGTGTGCGGGGTCATCCTCCCTGTGTCAGCACGGCTACCCAGCTCTTCAACCGGTGGAGGGACTCAGATGGGAATATGAGGTGAGAGGTCATCATTTTTCTTTCCTTTCTGAAACCTCCTTTTGAACAACGAACACTTTGGTCTACACTGTTTCCATTAAGAATATGAAAACTCTGGAGAAGTAATAGCACGTTTTCTTTTTTCCTCCCTTAATGAATGAAACTGTAAGGAGAAATTGATTATTTTTGTCTTTCCGTCCTCTAGTCTTCCTAATGATGTTACTATGGCTGTGTTTTCTGTCGGTGCCCGGACTGAGGATGGCTGGGAATTCCTGTTTGAGAAGTACAAGGAATCCATGTACGTCTCCATGAAGAGCAGGATAAAGATGGCCCTCACAACCAGCCCTCTCGATCACAAGCTAAAATGGTGAGACATTCAGATAAACATCAGTTTAGGAAAATGAGAATAATCACTCATGTCATCCTTTATTTGTTTCAGGATGATGGAGCAGAGTCTGGTGGGAGAGGTGATGAAGACTCAGGATCTGCCATATGTTGTGACTTCAGTCAGTAAAAATCCAAAGGCCTACAAACACGCATGGGACTTTTTAAAAGCTAACTGGGACTCCCTGATTAAGAAGTAAGATACTGATCTAATTAGACACACGATAGTGGGATTCTGAGCCATTTAATGACTTCAAATATTTGTTTATAGGTTTGATCTTGGCTCACCCTCTATAGCGCACATGGTAGTGGGAGTGACCAACCAGTATTCCACCAGAGAAATGCTAGCTGAGGTAGGTATTGGGTTTTTTTATAAAAATAATTAGGAGCTTTCATCAGCTGGTCTAGACCAAAAACACATCATGTAATCAGAACACTTCATTACATTGTGTTTCTCTGCTTCATCAGATTCGTAGTTTCTTCAGTTCCTTGCGGGCTGAGACCGGAGCAGAATTGAGATGTATTCAGCAAGCCCTGGAGAACATTGAAGAGAACATTCGCTGGATGGACAAGAACCTCCCACTACTGAAGGCCTGGCTGCACAGACACTATGACCAGCAGAAAAATACAGAGCTGTGAAGCACTTAAACTGTGAATGTCAGAGTCATAGATGTATACATTTTATAATGCATTTTAATATAATGCAAGAGTTTTGATAAGAACTTTGGTGTGCTAAAGTGTGTGAAAACTGATTCTGAATTTGTGAATATGGGGTGAATATTTTTGAAGAGCTGTGCCATTGCTTGTAAAGGTCAAATTTAAGAATCTCATCCGTCTCCAACCTTTTGTATTGAAATGAAATTCTAGTGAATTGGATTACTTCTGTAATATCTTTTATTTTTATCATACGCTGTTTTGTCCTTGCAATCAACTCTTTTAACTCTAGAAATCAAGACATTTTGCTGCAACACTTTAAACTTATATATCAGCAATCATTTATACAATATTTATATAATCATTTAGTTTGCAAAAACAAGTCATGCAACGTCAGTACGGTTTAAAAAGAAAACAAATTTATTTGTTTGAACAATTCATCTCAACACCTAGTTACAGGTTTGCTTCTGAGTCATTGAGCACAGTCAAGTATATTAACATGGTCTGTAGGAAACAAAATATAGAAACAGCTGTCATGTTAAATCTATTATAACTCAGTGGCTTCAACAGAAATGTAACACTGAAAAAACAGCACGAAATTTTTTTTCCTCTGTTGCTGGTTTCATTTGGTCCAGTGAGACACTTTTCCCCATAGGGGGCGCCCTTTCATAGAGTTACAGCTTGAGCACAACTACGATAAAAGTAAACAGAAAGATGCCAAAGATCTGACAAGCATCGGCTTTCATTACATTAGCCCTCAATAATCAGTGGCTGATGACTTCCTCTTTTTCTTCTGCATCTCTCAGTTTAGTTCACACAGTACTGATGTTCACAGATGTCTCGTAGTCTAGGGTGACCATACGTGCCATTTTCCCAGGACGCGTCCTGGCCAGGATTTCTATATTGCCTAAAATATCTAGGTTTTGGCTTTGTTTGCGTGTGCAGACCGATTGGTCAGGCCGTCTTACATCAGGACGTCCTGTCAGTCTGCATGCAGCTAGGACAGCAGTGCAGTGTGTCATGTATGAAGAGATCACACTCCACGCAGAACACTTTTTTACATGCTAGACAAGTAAACACCTGCAGAGAGGAGAAAACAGAGGCTAAATGTCATTTTAAAGAAGAAACCATTAAAGGAAAACTCCACTATTTTTGAAAATAGGCTCATTTTCCAACTCCCCTAGAGTTAAACAGTTGAGTTTTACCGTTTTCGAATCCATTCAGCCGATCTCTCGGGTCTGGCGGTAGCATTTAGCTAATTTATGACTAAGCTTTTAGCTACCAGTAATAGGTGTTGAACTTTCAACAATTGTGTAAATGTGGTGACAATGACTGTGTGATTACCCATGCGAATGAGGGAGCACTCTGAGGAGGAGCTGGCTGGAGGCGGCTTCACATGCAGCATCAGCAGCTCTTTAAAATGACTCTCATCCAGAATCACATTGTAGGATCCTATTGGGCCAAACAGAATTTAGAAAACATTACACAAGTGAGAAATCATGTTAAAGTAAGACTACCAACCTCCGGTTTCTCTTGTGAGAATAGTGCACACCCGAACCTCTGCTGACAGGCCGATCACAGACACTCTGATCTTCAAACCATTCAGAGTCTGTTGATATATTAAAACACAAGACCACAAAGAAATCCGTGTTCATCAAAATACACTAACCATTGCAGTATGCAGACATTAACACCATTCAAACTCACTTTGATAAGCTCATAGATGTTGGCTGGGTCACAGGTGGTAAGACTGCTGAAAACCACCAGGATCTCTTTGCTTGTATGAGCAGGCATGTGTCTGCATGAAAATAGACATATGGTTACTGCGGTAAAGGGATATGTAGATTATGAAGCACTGTATGCAACACTGTTACATTTCAGTTCCAGGTGGAAGTGGCATGTGCCTTACTTCAGTGTCTGCATAGCCAAGTTCAGAGAGTTGTAGAGAGACGGTTCGCCAACACATGTGGAGTCCACGGCTTTCTTCAGAGCTGCTGTATGCTTCTTAGGGTTCCCTGGTAAGAGTAAAAGTGAATTTGATGATAAAGAAAACGTATCAAAACATGCAAACAAATACTAATGCATCAACCTGCAAGATCAGTGAGCTTCTCCGCCCTCTTGTTCTTGGTGGTAATGATCCCTATCTGGGACAATATGGTACAGTTAACAGAGGCTGCACACGCTGTAAACACTCACAGACAGATACAGAGATGAGTGCATTACCTGACTGATTGGATTCTGGTCAAAGTATTCCTCTACAAAATACTCCATCAGCTGAAGAATGCAAAATTAAATCAGTTCAGACAGATTTCATATAATGTATACGCCACTACAAATGCAGTGCTACTAACCTTCAAGGTTGAGGTGAGCCTGTTAGGCTTTAGGTCTTGATCTTCCATTGATCTAGATGAGTCAATGATCACAAAGAGGTGCCGCATCTGGTTTGGTGGGAATTATATGCATGATTATAATCAGTCTCCGACAACAAAAAATAATGATATAACTATGGAGGAGTAAAATGCATCTTACCATCCCAAGCCGAACTTGTCCATGACTCTCAAACACTCTGTAATGTGACAGAGAGACTGCAAGTGAATATCAAATCAATAGGCAATCAGCTCAAACTGATTTTTATATTGTGCATTCGAGTGCTGTACCTTTTCCTCTTTGCCTGGAAAAGAATGTCCTCCACAGTAGCTTTGAGAGATCCAGATTCATCCTCCTTCAGCACCTCCCTAAGAGAGACACGTCAACTGCTCATTACAGCGTATGTGTTCTCATGTGCTTTAATAAATATCAGTCAGTGGCTGATAGTCTTGTGATGCCCCTTACAATCATATTAAGCCATAGTTTCGGAGCCTTTATGTTTTATACTTTTAGTGACAATTATTGACGGTATAAATAATATTTTATGAAATATATTTTATTAACAATGACCACTTTTTGGTGGCAATTTGAGGTAAATAATGCATTTAAATTTAAAACGCACACAAGTTAAAGTTAGGCATAAAGCTCAACTTCTCACCATGTTCGTTCGTATCCTCCTTCCCAGCGTTTTGCTCTCTCTGGTTCTTCATCCATGTTTTATAATTGTAACAGACTGTAAGCTTTCTTTAGGGGGAATGTTATACAGTTATTCTATTCTTCCGAAAGGTTTGTACTCTCAGAAGTTTCAATAGATTTCTGCATTTGGTCTCCTCACAGAGACTCCCTTATACGTTGTATAGATTTTCGTACTTTAAAACTTATAACGGCAAATACAGGAAAATGTCTATTAACTGTATTTTTGTATTAAGCACATATTAATATGTAACTTGATCAGTGGACTATAAAAAACAATCCAATTCACCCGGTATTTACTTTCGGGCAACCCTTGTCCGTCGATTTGTTATGTCCTCCGGTACAAAAACTGAACAATAGTTCCGAGTTATGGGAGGGCCTCCATATATTGATCCATAAAACCAGTTTATGATTAGCTTTTTTAGTTGCCCACTTGAATTAATTTCAGAAACTGAAATGAATACAAAATAATACATTTGGAAACTGAATGGCTTTATTTTACTATGTACACAAATAACGAGCAAAAAATGTACTGTACATTCAACACAATTTGCCTGAATTCTCTATAAATTCGACATAATTGACTTAAGAACCAAAATATATAAACTTTATAATTGAAATTGAATTCACACCTATTCTATAAATGTGTACTTAAAAAAGAATAGATTGCTATTCTGGTGACAGATCAATCAACAGGTTTAAAAAAAAACTAAAGTTAAAAAAAGAAAATCCACTAAGAAATGATTATAGCAAACAACATTGGAATGTCTTTGCTTGAAGATCCCTAAAACTACAACAAAAAGTGGCCACAGTCTCATATAAGATACACTAACTTTGACTTGACTAAATGTCTGAGGATAAAGATAAAAGGTTAAAAGGAAACTTCATCTAGCTTTAAAAAATAAAACAAAATACTTCATTGATACCACAATATTTTGATCAAGCTTAGTTTGGCTCAAAAGCAAAAACCTGTCATACAGCAGCCACACAGTTCTTGATAGTAATACAGTGATACAGATTTTTAATACAGAAATACAGATACAGTAAAGTCCCAAAACAAAACATCATGTCACGTAATATACCCTCCGGAGTTTCCAGTGCCAGGTTTTATTGTCTGTGGTCATAATCGCTGACCCTTCTTTTGATCAAGGACAGTTTTGTCTTCAGCTGTTTACACCTTTTCTTTTTCATCTGATAGTCTGAAGACTGTGGGAAAGAAAACAGGTCAGAAATTACATTTGCCTATACACTTAAGTCATAATCATTATGTACTATAAACGGGGTTTTTTTAACAGCTGTGACAAATTATGCAATTCACAATATTCTATTCCGAAAGAGTTTACCTTCTTCAAACTTTTAAGCCTGTTGTATACATCCATGGCATCCTTTTTAGATAATAAAACAAGAGTAATATATATTAATGTAACATATTTGAATAACAATGATTTTATCAAAACAGGAGAGATATTATTAAATTAATGCTTAATATTGTTAAAGAAGTTATTTTATTATTATTTAAAGGTGAAAGAGATTACTGTGAAAACCACAGATTAAGTGACTTTATACTGTAAGACTTGACAACCATAATCTTAAAGGGGTCCTATTATGCTTTTTCACTTTTTCAACTTTAGTTAGTCTGTAATGTTTCTGTTTGGGCATAAAAAAGATCTGCAAAGTTACAAAGTTCAAAGTCCACTTCAAAAGGAGATATTTTATTGAACAGAAATCACTTTTCAAAAACTACAACGAACGACTCGTTTGGACTACAACGCATATTTTCTAAGCATGTGAATTTGTGTTTCACTTTATAAATTACATACCATGAACTGTGGGCTGCCTTCCTGCAGGCTGTCCAGCTCTCGATTTGCTTCTGCCAAGCCCTGATTAATATCATCTAGCTCAGCCTGAAGACGCTTGTACTCCATGTGGTCTCTGTCAAACTCTCTCTTGTACTCAAGCCTCTCCTGCTCATTCATGATGGGAGGATACTCACTGAGAGCATGGCAGCACAAAATAGAGGTAAAGGGGGAAATATGACAAGAGTGTTACTAATTACATAAAGTCACAAATGCTGTGCAATTTTTTTTTTAAAAAGTGCTCCAGTACTACCAACTATAACTCAAAGATTTTCCTCACCTTTGATAGTCAGTGTCCAGCTCATCTCCAGACTCTCCAGTGTCATAGTCTCTTAGTTTGCCCTTCAGTCCACTTAAAGAGCTTGTCACGTCAGAACCACTTTTGATAAAAAATTTTAAAAAAACAACACCAATAGCAATTTTGTTAATAACTTAGGTGTGACATTATTACAATTTTGATTATAACTGACAGTGAGAATAGCTTTCTGATCACAATAGTTCACATAATAAGTTTGTGAAACTGGTTATTCATGTTCATGACAAAACAAAATCCACCAGGTCCTATTCATACAGGGACAAGATTTCCTGGATTCCTTCACTCTGTGTCACCTAGTCTAGTGACAGACTAATATTGAGCAGACCAAGCATTCGGAGTCTGTCTGTGGTCATTCTGCCTACAACGTGACTTTGTGTACATTTTATTTGTCATTAATAATTAAATAATTAATCATTTGTGATTATTAAATAAATTGCATACAGATATTATCATTATAGTCAACCACTACAAATGTAATTCACATCTACAAAAATCAAACGTATTGTAGAACAGTCACAGAACAAAGTCTACAGAAAGATGAAAAGTAATGCATTTGCTTTTGCAATAAAATCTTTAAAAGCACTGAGATGACCTACCTTGGAAGGTAAATTGGTTTCTGGCTGTAAACCATTGGCTGTGTAACCCCGATTTGATCATTGTGGTCATTGACAAAAGCCTCTGGATCTCCAGAAACATTTTTAACCTGAAGAAAAAACAAAGAAAGTCTGAGTTCCTATCTAGACATTTTGTATAAATGAATAAAAAATAAATAACGTTACGGCAGGCAATTCCATATAAAAAAAGTATTTAGCTCACCCTTCAACTGTTTCATATTTCATTGGAAGCATAATGTGCAATTAACAATAAAAAATATTTTTGACACACTAAAACCCGTTACAAGCCCCGTCTTAATACTGCATCAAAAGGTGTTTTTTTTCCAAAATGTTTTTAATACCCCACCCCTCCATACAGCCAGCATGACAACATTTGTCATCTCAAAACATTTTCACTCATCATTTGGTAGTCTGCCACTCCTGTAAGTGTTGCTGTAGGCCTCTTTTACTTGAGCTTCTCTGTTTCCCCAATGCACTCAGCCGTCCTTTTTGTATGGTAAATAGTCTGGACAAACATTAAAGCCAGGCAAAACCGGTTCCACCACTTCCACAAATACCATTGTGACATAAAGGACAAAACTACCACTGCTTACATGGTGAATTGTGTAAGAACAAAGCCAACGGAGTGACCTAAAAACACTAGAACACGCTGATGTTTTTTGGTCTAACAATTCCCACCTACCAGTTTATAAACTTTTAAGTCACTATTAAGTGTTCCATGTGTTTCATTATGGAATTTTGGATCACGTTTTCCATCAAGTGAAAGTGCTTAAGAGGACACACCCTGAAACTAGACATAAAAACACCTCTTCATGGAAATCTTTCTCTGCAACTTCTCTTAATGGATGGTCTTAATAGTAATGCTCAAGACCAGTGATACTCCTAAAAACAGTGGAGAAATTATAGGCACCACATAGCAACCGTTGAAAATAAAACAAGATGTATCAAAAAGCATTCTTGGTATTATATAGTAGTAGTAGTAGCACAACAAGTGCTACAAACAGTATTAAATTTCATGACATCATAAATCCACACATTGCACTGAATAAAGAAAAACACAGAACTAACATGGACATGAAATGAAACATATCTTTTTTGGAATTTGCTAGTGAAAATTCTTACCCATTCCCCGATGCCTTGAGACGTGAGGCCGTCGGTGATGGTCTTCACGTCATACCACAGAACACGCTCCCTGCCGTATCTCCTGATCTGCCCTCGGGTCTTCACCGCGAACACAAGTAAGATGATCAATCCAACCACAACCAGAAACCCAAGAACAACGGCAATGGCCTTGAAGAGAAAGAAAGAAATAAAACACTTGAATAGCACTGCAAATGAACAACAATATAGAGGACAATGTGGCAGTTTGGCTTCTGTGTTTGAATGAATCTCAACTAGCATTTCTACACAACAGAAATGTATTACGTCGTGTCTGATAATAGCCAACCTGAACTGAACAAATATTATTATGAAGATGGCCTACTCCCAGTCAGGAGAACATGCTCACCTCTTCAGGCTCCACTACACAGTAGTGGTATAAATATTGATTGATGAAGATGCCAGAGGCCTGATCTTGGTTCTTGTATTGTGCACACATCTGCAAGATCTGACTATACATCATGGATCCAGATGTCTGAGAAGTGGGGTTAACAGCGACCAGGTACACGATGGTGGCGATGAGCATGAGTGCAGCCAGAATGGCACAAATAATGATGGAGGCCAGATAGAATGATGGAGACTGTGCAGTGTTCTGTCTCGACACCACCAGGATGAAGATGATGAGCACAGCGATAAAGGTGATTGCCGCAATCGCTATGATGAAGCCCTTGCCTGATTTCGGGTCCATGTATGTGCCGCCTCCATAGCCTCCGAGACCCCCACCGTAACTTCCTCCATATCCACCAAGCCCACCGCCGTATCCACCGCCATACGATCCACCGCCATACGATCCACCGCTATAGCTGCCTCCCATCCCAAGACCCCCGAGGCCCATGGCGCTGGCATCATAGTCCCATGCCAGTGTGGAGGCTACACAGGCAAACATAGCCACACACAAAATGATGATAATGATGCACAAAATCTTCATGACACCAGGGGGTGACGTCCAGCGGTAAAAGTGAAGCATTTCATCAGGGTGGTAAGAAGGTGTGCGATGGGAGGATCGGTGGTGACTGAAATGATAAAGTGAGATAATATGGATGAGTAAAAGGAAAACTATTAACTAATTGTGTTTTAAAACTTTACTCAGATACAGGGTTATTAAAGTTAACTAAAACTAAATCTAAAACCATAAAAACACTTTACTTGAAATAAAATAATTAACTAAAGTAATATATATA
>NW_015633546.1:223641-223957 GCF_001515625.1 Sinocyclocheilus rhinocerous
GGAGGCTACACAGGCAAACATAGCAACACACAAAATGATGATAATGATGCACAAAATCTTCATGAGACCAGGGGGTGACGTCCAGCGGTAAAAGTGAAGCATTTCATCAGGGTGGTAAGAAGGTGTGCGATGGGAGGATCGGTGGTGACTGAAATGATAAAGTGAGATAATATGGATGAGTAAAAGGAAAACTATTAACTAATTGTGTTTTAAAACTTTACTCAGATACAGGGTTATTAAAGTTAACTAAAACTAAATCTAAAACCATAAAAACACTTTACTTGAAATAAAATAATTAACTAAAGTAATATATATA
>NW_015633546.1:224054-249421 GCF_001515625.1 Sinocyclocheilus rhinocerous
GTGTATATATATATATATATATATATATATATATACACATAACTAAAATTAAAGTAAAAATAGAAAATAAAAATTCAAAATATTAACAAAAACTATAATAATATACATCAATGGTACTAAAACAATACTGCTCAGGTCATAACACCATTACGATGAGGCAGTAAAAGGTCAATAAAGAAAACTTGTTTGTACTGATAATGGATGATTACATGCTTTCTCTAATATGCAACTTACTGTCTGCCACCATATGCATGAGGCCGACTTGATTTTTTCGGCATGATGTTAGTTTCCTGGACAAACTTCACAGGGTTATCTGGGTGAAATCTAACGTAAGAATGAAAAAACATAATTGATGAATCAATGTGATATAATAATGCACTGTTGAGGAAATAAAACCAAAAACCCAGACCTTGATCTAATCTAGATACAGGGATGGTGATACAACTTAAGATACAAAGTGGCTTTTTACATTACAGTTATTAATGGCTCTGCAATCAGAATGTGATTCGTTTTTTTACATAATTGTAAAAAGGGACCAGGTGTTGTCCTGTAACACCAACAGTATATATATCAGTAAGATATACAGTATAAAATCACTATCATCACCACTAGAATAATGTTCAGGATAAAAAAAATTGATTACTTATATATTCATTTCAAATCTTTATTTCATTTTAATTAAAAATATGGCTGACCATTGTAATGCTTTTCAATATATGATTGTGAGATTAAAACCGTTTTTAGAGTTTTCAGTCTGTTTTATGAATTTCTATTTTTGTTTTCAATTATTTTTACTGGTTTGAATTCAAATGTGTCCAGTTGCTTACAATTAGAGTTACATCACAGCCTGGTGGCAGTAGGTTGTAGCAAAACAACTTATCACTGTACTTTTATTTAATTAATTTTGTGTATGGATAAGTTGCAGATTTCTAGCATGCTTTCATTTAAGAAACATGAGAATATTAGATCAACGTTTGAGGTCAAGTGAAAAAAAAAAATCAGTAGGCTACATCAGTACTTCAGCTTGTGTACATTCGGGAAAAAAAAAAAAAACGTCAAAATATTCTCAGAATTAGGACACCTGACACCTGGAATTTTACACGAATAACCACATTACGAAGGTCTGGAGAAAATAATGCTTGTCAAAAGAAAAAAAAACACAAAGAAGAAGCTTAGCATAGCCTACAACTATTTACATTTTCTAAAATTAGTTCCGCGCAACGTAGTTCCGCTGCGTATTAGTACACACAACAATCAACAACATAGGCTGCAATAGGTTACAGTATTCAGCTAAGTATATTTAAAAACAAATTACAAAATAGAAAATAAATGAACCGTATCGCGGAAACTCACCCTTCTTCCTTACCAAAGCAGTCAAATCTGGTAAATAGTTTGTAACCCTTCCTCGCTCAGTACAGGAGTATTTCACGGACCTACAAAACGCTCAGCCTTCAGGAAACGCCCGCTGAATACCGAGAGTTTGATAGATAGATCTGCCCTCTCTCTCACATCAGTGAAACCAGCCTCCTCCCGTCCTCACCTGCACAGGTGCAGCCCCGCCCTGAACGTGTGCGCACGGTGCCGACTTCACGGACGCAAGACGAGCCAGGTTTATTTGCATCGCTACTTTCACAATACATATCGTCTATAGCATTGCAAAAAAATTCAGGCTGTGTTAATTTTGTTAGATAATTTTTTACTAGAGTAAACTAGTAGTTTAGACAACAATTACTGTTATTTCTGTCTCTAATGCTTTTAAAAATATGTATCATAAAACACCAACGTGTACCACATTCATAGAAAATATCCAGTAATTAAATGCTTAATAATCATGTTATGCTCCATCTCTACACCAAAGGAAAAAGATTTTAGACGCCTGTAATAGCTAATACGAAAACATACGCATAAATTGCAAGAGATGTATTAAGACCAATGGAATTTCTGATTGCTCAAATCACGAATTTGTAATCTGGGAGGTATCTTTAAAATCCACTCCAGTTATCATTTAATTAGAAATAATAAGCAAGTTGTTCGTAAGTGCTTTGCTAATTGCCAGTCTCTCCTTAGTGCAACATATGGCTCAGACCTGTAATCATGGTTTCAGTTACCATAAATTGCCATACAAACAATAACAATGATTAATGCAGGATTGTTCTAGATTATTACACACCATATTCAATATTCATGAGGCATAAGGTTGTATGAGCACCTTTTCATCCTGAGGTCAATTGCAGCTTGTAACCTGATACCTTCAAT
Source organism: Sinocyclocheilus rhinocerous (assembly GCF_001515625.1). Lineage (NCBI taxonomy): Eukaryota > Metazoa > Chordata > Actinopteri > Cypriniformes > Cyprinidae > Sinocyclocheilus > Sinocyclocheilus rhinocerous. The sequence continues at coordinate 226,311 of NW_015633546.1, forward strand.
ACTGTCAAGCCAGTATAAGTGTATATTACCGGTACTTTACAACAGCAGGTCTATAATGCTCAGAGCCATGTAGTATAGCGTGTTAAAGTATAAACAGACACATGAGAGGCGGTATGTATCTCGGCGTATAAACTACTAGTTCATCATTTTGTCAAAAAGGAAATGCTTGCCAGTACAATGTGGAGGCAGGCCTGTTTATTTTATCTACTTCCAATATCAATTACAAAATAATGAAATCGAAGGTAGATGGACATGGTGATAAAAAATGTACATATAACTCACACATGACTGTACAGTATAAAACACACAAAAAGTGAAAATTAAACTAGGAAAACTATAAATATACCAAGCAATTTAGGATCATTATAGAGATACTGCTATTTAAACGACTCAAAGACTCCAGTGATTTCCTTCAAATTACCTACTTCTAAAATAAAACATTTATATAGAAATATACGGTATATCATATATAATATATATGATCAAAACATTGCTGATGTTGCTCCACATGATATATCAGTAATAAAGGTGACATTTTCACTGCTGGGTTTAAAGTGGTAGGTGTCCTTCACTGGACTTTCCTGCTCTATTGAATTCAATATGAAATTATTTCAATACCAACCAAGACCAAACCAAAACTCCATTAATTCCTGAAGTTATAGCCATGGACAGTTTTCTTTCGGCCAGTTGTTTCTTTTCTGGGACCCTCTTTGAAGAAAGTATAATGGAGTTCTGTTTAGCTGTAACCATCATTCCAGTCCATTACTTTGTCATACTCCTGAATTTTCTGCTTTATGTGTGCAAGTTTGCTCTTCAGATATTCACATCTCTCCCTTTTCTCCTGGTATGTCGGGTCCTACAACCAGAAACACGTAAAGTATTCTTTGGCGTGCACTCACACACACACAGGAAGTACGTAAACATTTCAATAGTTCCATTTATGTCCCCCTAACATTTCCAGTTTTTCAGTTTCTATTGTTTGTGGCACTCAAACGGAGACAGATACTATGTCATTCTTTTGCAAAGACTAAAGAATGAAGAAAGGCAACAGGCAGATGAAGGTTTTGAAATGGGTCAAAGAAACTTGTAGAACCATGACGGCTTAGCTTTTCTGGGAAAAGTAAAATACCTAACATGTATTCTGTGTATTACTTTAAAACTCCTAGAAGTAGAATAGATAGATAACAGTATTAAACAGTACTTACAGCCTTTTTTCTGTTATACTCTTGAATAATGCTATTGATTCTCTCTTGCTCCTGTGGGAGGAAAACCAAGATTAATATCTAAAATATTTCTGTTTCAATACAAAGATTTTAGAGAAATGTATTTAGACAAATGTATAAAGGAATTGTACTGTGATTGGTCACAGGGTTTTAATCATCTTTGAGTCTTATCTAATTCATTTTAATGGTCACAAACGAATTTTCAATTACAAATATTTCCATGTAGTTTCTCAAATAATATAAGTATAATAATTATGAAAGAATTTGCTGTTTCAAACAATTACCATTTGACTGGAAGGCTGCTGTGGTAGATTCCTCATCAGATTATCCATTTCCTCAAACTTCTGCGTTAAGACCTGAACCTCAGCATGCAACTCTTTATATTCTGCATATTGATCATTGAACACAGCCTTGTATCGCTCCCTCTCCTCATCAGACCGGATTGTGGGATATTTCCTGTGAGGAGAAAGATTAGACCGAACATTCAGATGCAAAAGGGATAAGAGATTAAAAAAGGCATGAGGTAACAATAACCAGTCCTAAATATGTGGCTAGTGTCTGAACTTCATTAAAATCGAGTTTATATATTTCATGAAGTTGCCAGAATTAATTAACTGATTTCAGTTAACAGAAGTATTCTTTGAAACTCACGCCACATAGTCTGCAATGACCACAGGTTTGGGGATGTGGCCAGCAGGAATATGACCCCTTAAGATCTCTGGTTCCATCATAACTGGGTTGGCAGGAGTGCCATCATAAGAGTCTGGACTGGCCATTACTGGAGCGGTTTGGATGGGCACAGAGACACTTGAGCCGGCACCAATCTGAGATTACAAATAGTACATTACAACAGTGATTTTAAAATCTGAAAATGTTCTTCTTAATATTAAAATTCAACGGCTTACCATATTGAGCGGAAGTCCTTCTGATTTCATCTAAATACGAATAAGAACAGAAAAGCAAGCAAATTAGACTTTGTTAGCTACGCTTGAGATAATTTACTGCTATTACTAAAATAGCAAAATCATTATGAGCATTATTTTTCACTTTATGTTAATCAATTTCAAAGAACAAATAATTTGAACTTTACATCTAGACCCATTCTCTCTCTGCGCATCCTTGCAGCTTCATGTCTCCACAGCTTCAGACACACGCCTGCTCCCACGAGATACAACAGCATGTTGAGAAAGAGGAAGATGATGGCAGCATTCTGTCCAGCCTCTGTTCGGCAAAACCCCGCATTGGGCCCAGCGTTGAAATGTGGATAATAGCAGAGACCTCCACGCACTGTGTCTCGCACATACACAATTGCAGCTGACAAGTAGAGCAACGCTAACACCAAGTTTATCACACCCTCTGTGATTGGCCACCAGCTGGAGTCTAGTAGAATGGTACGATAATACATGGTCATGCCTAACACTACTAGAATGACAGTCACTATCCAGGCCACTCCAGCCACCACAATAACAAAAGGAGTCAAGGGTCCCGAGTAGGAAATTCCAGTTCCTCCGTACATCCCACCCATTGATGTTCCCCCATACATACCCCCAGACATCTGATGCATGGAGTAACCAAACATATTAAACCACTCATTATCTTTGTGCACGTATGCACAGACGCATGCAAAAACAGCAGCCCCCAAAAGCAACTCTGCACATCCCAAAATGCGCAAAAGACCAGCCCAGGACTTCATATACGCGTAGCGCTGATTGTATTCCTCCACCTTCTCACTGTAAGTCATAGCCGTCTGCAAAGAGCGTCCAGAAACCGATTCCAGCGGCTCCCCTAATAACGTTGCCTGCTCCTTCCTTGAATTGTAGCTGCCTCCAGACCCTCCATAAGGGTCTAGGTAAGAGCTGGGGGCTGTAGGTGAGGGTGCACGTGAGTGTGGAGGAGAGCACAGGACGCCTTCGGTGGTGGTGTTCACATCAGGTGGTGGTGGTGGAAAGGTCCATTTCTTGCTGCCTTGGTTGCCACTGGCTCTGAAGAAGTTCTTCACAGAGTCAGGAATGAAGCGTCGGACGGGTTTGATGTCCATGGCATCATCCACCTGGTCTTCAACATCACTCGGGTAGAAATCTGGGCCAACAGGAGGGTTTTCGGGGAGAGGCGGTGGTGGTAAACTGTCATAACTAGATGCTGCCATTTCACTGCCGAGTGGGTAAGGAGGCTGCTGACCCCACGGCAGTGAGCCGATGGGCACCTGATCATAGTGAGGCATATCGCGGACCCGATCAAAGCGGGACGCTGACCCGTTTCCAAAAGACATGGGAATGGTTCTAGCAGCTGAGCGAACTGAGGATCAGAAAGTTTATTCACATTATTATAGTGTCTTGTGTCACATACAAACAGACATCATGCCATTTGCACATCTTTTACAAACATAAAAGTAAGGATTGATTGATATTTAAATTCTATCGGATATTAATAAGCCAATTTATTACGGTTATGCCATTGCCTATTATAACCAACATGGTGAATATTATTTATACTACATTTAACCATTCAAATCAATTGTTTTAAATATTTTGGTCAATGTAGGAACTACAACGTTATGATCTACACTATGAAAATGCACAATTAAAATTCTGATATGTGCATAAAAACATTGCATACTGTATACTACAAAACTCTCAGTAACTGTTTTACCTGGGTGCGGTAGTTACATTGCCTCACAGGGTGAATTTAAAACCGTGTTTTTCCCCTTACAAAACAACCTGAAATAACAAATAAACAAGCGAGTTACACATTGGTCAAACAAGCTTAAAAGCGAGTTTAAAAATCTAGCAAAAATGTGACTTTATAGAAACGATGGCACAAAATATGCGTTGCATGACATGATCTTAACGCGGTTTGAAACCAGCCTGTCAACAAAGAACGTAAGAAATAAAACGGAACTATATGCATACAAGCCCTGAAGTCATCCTAAATGAATAAACGAACTAATTTTGCACTGTACGAGCTTATTCATTCTCTACACTCAAGATGTGGGTGTGTAGACTACGTATTTTTGCCTAAAAATATAGATTTTATTTTAAAAAAAAACATCGCCGTCTTACCTGGTACCGATACTTACACCTGTCTTCCGCCAGTTGCAGGTGAAGGGGAATCGATCACGTGACTTGTCCTGCCCCAGTGTGTGATGTCACGATACAAACCAGTTTGACAAGAAAACGATGAAACACTTCATTATGAAAAATCAGTTGATCTATCAACACAAATTGTGTGTTTTTTTAGAGGATGGCACTGTTCACTGTACCGTGTATGTACAAAAGGCCATTAATGACCAAATAAACGGTTAATAAAAGGCTACTGGTAAGATTAGGCAAAACACAGCAGCCTAACATAATTTGAGAATTTTACATTTCTTAATGTTAATCACTCACTGAATATTGTTAATGTGGCCACTAGGGATGGGAAGATTGCCCGATTCGCTCGGTGCATCGGCATAAAAAGTTAACGATGCGGTGCATCGTTTTAAAAAGTGTATATCGGCTACAAGTCGGCATTTGTATCACGATGCATCGTTTCTAACATATTTGCATCGGTAAAAACCGATTTATTTATATATAATTACTAGTGGACGCACTATACTTTTATTATTTAGAAAGTGACCAATAATCTGTGATCTATGTATTTGTTTGTCAAGCGCGCGCTCTCATCACCGCTGCGCGTGAATATGACGCATCACAACACCACGGAGACCCGAGAAAAAACTGGGATTAAAGTCCGAAACCTAACTTGAAATAACCTAACAAATCAATCGGGGCTAAAGCGGTTCCATAAACGACAAATTAAGTTCACACAATCTCACTAATTTGTGCACGCTTATTCTTAAACGGCGGTAAAGTTAGTTTGACGTTTCACATTCATTAGACATTCGGGTTTTTTGCCAATTAAACTCTTTGCAGCTTTTATGTTTTGAGCCCAAACTAACTCAGATAGACATAAATATATGCTTATATTATTCTTAAACAGAATGTCGATCATGGCTCAAATCGATCCACCATGACAAACAGCGAATATAGGCTATCTGTGCTGTTTAATGCATTTGAGACGTTGTGTTTTCCTCAGTGCATAACTGATATGTCACAAGTATATTTTTAATCTGTATATTCATGTATAATCTGTATATTCATTTCCATTTTGCTGTCAGGGGTGGGCGAGATTTACGCGAGTGAAGGAGCGCTGGTGCGCGCATGCGCGCTAAACAGACTGAGCGCAATCTAATAGGAGCGCAATAATTCTGAGTAAAATATACATTTTGCTAAAATATTTGTTGTTAGACATTAAATGTGCCTTTTGTAGAATTTTAAACCTTCATATAAGTGTATTTTTATGATAGCAGTAACTGTAGAGGGACTATTGTAATGGGTAAATCAAATGTAAGCTAGTTCAGTACTAAATACTAAACTCAAATGAGTTAATGTGTGCTTCTTATAGCAGTTTAAAAGTAATTTTCTTTATTATTTATTTTCATTTTAATTCAGTGATTTTAACTTTTAATTTAGTTATTTTAATGCTTTAAAGAGCCATTTTTGATTGTAATGTTCTGTTCTGCTATCTGTTCTGCAAAGGTAGCCTACAGCTGTCATAAAACCAGAGAGAGCCTTTCTGCTTGGCTACTGTAAAAAAAAAAAAAGAGTCAAATAATAGCGTTCCTATTGGTCAGTGTTAGAGGAACTCGGCTTAGTCTGATAGTTAACCTGCTTTAGACCAGGTTAGTTTCCCAAGCATGGTAGCTGCTTCATATGTATCTTTAATGCATCGTATCATTATGCATCGAGATGCATATCGTATCGGCCTGAGTTATGAGATGCACATCCCTAGTGGCCACCTTATTCCAATTACAAGGGATCAGTCTATTTGAATTGCATTTTTTTGCCGTCTTTTCGAATTTGCAAAAAAAAAAAAAAAGCAATTTATTGCACAGCACCAACCTGAGGCAACATAAATCTTAGTTTCTTTCATTATTCTCAGATTTATTTTTATCCTTGCACTTGATGATATGCCAGAGGGACTGGATCATCCAGGAATTTTAGAAGTAGATATGATGGTTTGATTGTTGATAGAGCATTAAAGGAGAGAATAAGAGAGAAAATAAAACTATAAAGCAAAAATAGAAACGGCGATTTTAAATGACTGATGAAAAGTGAATAAAACTGACTCTCCATCATGAGTGACTTTTTCCCGACTAGAAATAAGACAGTGTAGCTACGTTTAAGAGTTGCCAAATTAATCTAATTATGTTAAGTATAAACTAATTATGTACTTGTGATCCATCTTTTGAGGAGAAACACCTATGTAATTTACCATTATTTTTGTGAATTAGATTTGATTCTAAATTCCACTTACTAACAGATGTAAAATGTTTCTGGTATTTGGTGGCAGCTAAACAATCATTTATCAAAGAATGTAAATTTTTCTTTGATAATTTAATCAAAAAAATAAAACTAGTCAACAGAAAGAGGCTCTTTTAAATACTGTATTCATTCATTTTGGAAGCAAGGGAACAATAACTATGAAATGTGATGTCTGTCTACTTTGACATGAACTCAAAAAGTGTTTGAGCCTTTCACATATAATGTCTCATGTCAATTGTTGTCTTTCATCCATTGTTCACTCCACTGAACAATTTGCTCCAGATTCCTCTCCAGGTCCTCAGGAGTGTTACTGGGGAGCTGGTGGACTATCTCCTCCTTGTAGGCTTCCATGGCTTCCTCATAGATAGTCTGGAAAATCTCACACTGCACATTGTCCTGGAGCTTCTTTCCTGTGTATCCTCTGAATATGAAAGATATATATATATTTTTAAATCACAGCAACAGGAAGCATACAGCCACACAGTACGTAAATGACTGCTGAACTGTACATTAGGCCCTTAATCACTAAGATTGTCTGAATATGCTATATAAATTCTTCTCCAATAAGGGGAACTTTTATCTGCCTTAGGATGATTTAAAAAAATAATAATAATTCCTCAAATGTTCGCGGTGTTGCTCATCCCAGATCTATTTTAAAGATAAAGAAAGTAGTCAAAAAGGCCTAAACTGAAATATCACATATGTAATGAACATTACTGTTAACTGTTATGAACACAAACCTGCTTTCAAGACGATTGTAGAGATTGGTGTTGTCTGTGCGGAGGACAAAAACAATGTCAAACCAGCGTTCAGGAAAGAAATCACAGCCATGGTAATCAATAATCACGCCTCCATCTCCCATTCTGTCCTCCAGCTCATCCACAACCTAAAACAATTAAATTGTCTTTAACATTTTGTTTTATTATGTGCAGCCTGTTGGATTTGCTTTTAAATGGTGGTCAGTGCGGATTCAATAACCTGCTGAATACCATACCCCTATCTAATAAAACACTATAAAATGTATTTTGTTCAAGATTACACTGTACAAATTCTGTGACTACATCATCCAATTAAAGGGGGAACAATTAGATCCATTACAATAGTACATACCCTGTCCTCATCCAATATAGGGCACTGGTATTCTTCATCAAATCCTTCGAACAACTGACCTAAAGAGAAAAAGTATATATATTTTTTAACTAATTCTTAAAAATAAACAACAAACTTTTATTTCAAAGAACATTAACTTACCCTCCTGTGCCAAATCACCAACATTCACATAGGTTAGTCCTGTTCTCTGAGCCAGCTCTTTGCCTAGAGTGGTCTTTCCTACACCAGGGGTTCCTGTCCGTTCATGAGGAAGCATATCAATGTTTAGCAATCATGAAAAAACATCATTTTATTATTATTACTAGCATTTTTGATCATTGCTATACCTACTTAATACATTCAAACTACATTTTTATTAGGAACAACCTAATAAAATGTAGACTACCTGTAAGAAGAATGTTTGGTCTCTTCATGATCCTCATTGCAAGGTATCACACGTGGAAATAATGCAATTAATAACACAGCTCGTTTTCCACAAATCTCTGCTGGATGCTCAGTATCAATAAGCATACAAAAACATATGATATGTAAATAATCCGTTGGTCATATCTTATGATGTGCCTGTCAGAGCATAGATCAACATAAAAACGTGTTCAAAATTGTGGCGGCGCGTGTTTGATGACGTCATCAGTATGCGCCAGCTGAGGGGCGGTTCGTCACAGCTTTAAAGGGATAGTTAGCACAATGTTACTTGTTACTTGCAAACACAAATAGTCGACATTGTTGTTCTACAAAGATCCTCTGTAGAGATGACCAGGGTAAGTTTATACTGTATTGCCTAAACAGTGTACTAGCCACGGTTTGGTTGATTTGGCCTGATAACTTGACAATGACTGCTAGCATTCGTTAAGTCGAGCTAACGGTCAGGAGCGAACTTTCTGAACTCTGATTAATAAACTTGGCCAAAATTCCGGATAACGCTTTTATTAAATGTCTGGATTACTGGTATACGAGTTCTTCTAAAACATGTTTTATAGTAAAGTTTGCTCCACTTGTGATTATACATAGTCGAAATTATACTAATTATACTAACATTTACTACTAACTTACTGTCCTCCTCTCGTAAACTCGCAGAGGTGAATCCCATCTTTGCCGTTTTATAAATTATGTAAATGATTTGGTTTTCATCCCAGCACAGTTTTGCATGGAGTAACTGAATGGGACGTCAGAATTGACGATGTCAAAGCTGTCTCTGGGAGGAAAGCAGTCCTCTGGAAAAGTATGTAACATCTTGATCATTCTTTCTTTTTTCATATCCAAAACGATCCTCTGCACTCTGAGAATGAATGAGGATGCTCTGAATCTACTGATGCTGATGTACTATATGTGTTCTGCTTGTATTTCCTGTTAAGATAAACAGCTGGGTGGAACCATCATTTGGTGAACTTTTGGGAGGAGTGAACAGGTCCCTGAAAAAGGGGCCACTCTCAGGGGAAAGCAAAACTACCCGGTGGCCATCTACTGGGAACCAAGCAGAGAAAAAATCCAGGAAGAGGAAAGTAGATTCTCATGTGTCCAGCAACCAGATCAGTGTGTCAAGTGAAGCACATAAACCAGACCAGGATGAGCCTTGGGTGGATATGTATGCTCCCCAATCGCAGGTACAGAAATTGTGTGGCCCAGGGGGTGCTTCGTACAGTTCTTAGAAAATTTACCTTCCTGAAATTTAGTTCCAATGCCTCTCTAACACTTTTAGGTGTGTGACTGAAGTAAAGCTAGCTTATGACAATTTCAATGAGTTTGATTAGATTTCATACAGTAGGGCTGAGTACTCTAGTCTAGGTCATACAAACTATTTTACTCTGAGGTAGATTGTGCTACTAAGAACACATTCGTCTGTTACTTAACATTTTCATATCGCTGTTATCTCAATCTACAAGCTTTGTTGCTTTAAATGCTTGTTTTTTTTTCTTTCTGACAGGCCGAACTGGCAGTCCACAAAAAGAAAGTTGAAGAAGTTGAAACCTGGTTGAGAGTTAATTTGGACAAATCAAAAAAGGTCTGACAAGCATGACGTACTGTATGTTGGGAGATGTATGTTTATTGAGTCATTTGGGGATTGTTTTTTATACTCTGTGTTGTATTTGTGGTTATTGCTCCACAGGGTGGTGCCATTCTGTTGCTCACTGGCCCCTCAGGATGTGGGAAGACGGCAACTGTCCGAGTCCTTGCCAAGGATTTGGGGTTTCAGATCCAAGAGTGGTCAAATCCCTCCACCACCTCTCAGTACAAAGCGGAGGATTTGTTCACACAAAGCTTTGATCCAGGTCAGGAGTCTTCTTCTTACTAGTCGTGACTGATGTTCATGTTGTGACACCATGCGTAATATCTAGTCAATGATAATTATTTAGCACCCCTATTTTTATCACATATCAGAATCATATATGGATGAAGTAATGTCTCAGTCTCTCTGTATATTATGAAATGTTTTTTTTTAGCTTATTCCTCTGACCTTTTTATTCTAACAGATTCAAGGTTTAACAGTTTCCATGGCAGCTCACAAACAGGGTTATTCCAAGAGTTCCTGCTAAGAGCCAACAAATACAGCCGTCTACAAATGAGCGGAGAGAAAGTGACTGAAGACAGGAAAATAATTCTTATAGAGGTGTTGCACAGAACTGCTCTTCAAAAATATCACTATGATGTTGAAAAACACACTTTGTGCTATTTTGCATAAATCTGAAATACATTATACAAAAGAGAAAGAGTTGGGCTAGTAAAATGCAATTGATTTTGAAATTGATGAGAAACTGAACATTAATGCTAAATTAAAATCGAGAAGCTGAGTGACACTTTTCCATTGTTTCTTGTTTTATCTCAGGAATTTCCAAACCAGTTCTATAGGCAACCAGGGTGCTTGCACGATATACTCAGGTGAGCTCTAGTACTATATTTTGAAGTATTGTTAATAATTAGTTGTCACTGGTATCTTGATTATCATTGTCCTTATTTTTGCTTGTTCATTTAGGCAATTTATTAAGACTGGCCGGTGCCCATTGGTCCTGATTGTGTCCGATAGTCTCAGCGGGGACAAGAACTCCAGACTTCTCTTTAAGGATGTTCTGCATGAACTTGAAATTCACAGCATTAGGTACAAATACAACCAATGTAATTTTTCAGAATTAAAAATATTCGAACCCAAGGTCGTCATAGGTAAAGCATCTCTTTTGTTCAGTTTTAACCCTGTGGCCCCCACCAGTATGATGAAGGTCCTAAGCCGCATTGTAACCATTGAGGCAGGAAAGGTAGGTTGTGTGGTTTGCTTTTCTATGCCTTCTGAGCAGATAGTTTTGACCCCGAGATCCATAATACTTCACTCAGCATATCTGTATCTTTAAATGGTCTTTGCAGAGTTCTGGCAGGATCTCTGTTCCTGATAAAGGTGCTCTAGATCTTCTTTGCTCAGGAAGTTCAGGAGATATTCGCAGTGCCATCAACAGCTTGCAGTTTTCTTCATTTACCGGTGAGAAAATAGCCACTGAAACTATTTATATAGTATATAGAATTAATTTATTCTGTCATTCTTTAAAATAAGTTTATAGCTGTAATTATGCATTCATTCTTTTCGATTCTCAGACAGTTGTCTGGAGAAAAGACTCTGGGCTTCCAAGAAGGGCAAATCCACAGCAAAACCTGTCGTGAGGGCAAAGGGCAGGAGCAAGTCTTCAAAATCAACAGACATGCAGGTTGAAAGCCAAGCTATTGGAGGGAAAGATGCTTCACTTTTCCTTTTCAGAGCTTTAGGGAAAATCCTCTACTGCAAACGTTAGTCGTTTTCAACTCCCATTTTTAAATGTTTTTCTCCCGATTACTATGATATGTTGTACATCATGAACTGTGTAAATTCATTCATATTTATACCAATGGATGGCATGTGATTTTTAGGTGAAAGCTATGAAAGCTCTCAAGCACCCAAGCTGCCTTCACATTTAACAGATCATCAGAGGGACAAACTACTTGTTGATCCTGAAGTAAATATTAATTTATGTTGTAAATTGCACTATATAAAAAAAGTTTCATCTGCTTTAATGTTCTAACAATCTTTTGATTATGATATTTTCCTCAGCTTGTCATTGAGCGTTCCCATATGTCTGGGGAATTCTTCAACCTCTTCCTGCATCAGAACTACCCTGACTTCTTTTCGGATGTGGAGGATATAGCACGAGCCAGCGAGTACCTCTCTGATGCAGACTTCCTGACAGCAGAGTGGAGCGTGAGTGCAAATGCTATTGGACTTCCATAATAACACACATAGGGATATGCAGGGTTGCTCTAAGATGTAACATTTGATTTCTGAGGACTATCATTATGTAGTATCTTAGCAACAACTTTTTGTTGAAATGGTGTTCAACTTTTCACAGTCAAGGTCGACTATGTTGGAATATGGCTCATCAGTGGCCACTAGAGGCCTTATGCACTCAAACTCTTCTCGAGCACAAGCTAGCAGCCAGTCCAATGCCAGATTCAGGCCTCTTCATAAACCGCATTGGCTACACATAAACAAGATGGTATATTTATTTTTTACTTTATCTATCTGTTGTACTTGTATTATTCAGCATTGTAAGTAATTGTTAATGTATCATATTGATATATTTTAATCCTGGTTTTGTGATAGTATCGAGAGAATTACCTGACCGCACAGTCGCTCTTCTTAAATTTCTGCCTTACTCCTGTGAGCCTCCTGACAGAACTGGTGCCTTACCTTGCAAAGCTCACCAACCCAATGAGAAATCAAGGTGAATATGTGACCTTAGCATTCACAAAATATACAAATACACAATTAAATTTATTCAAAAAAAATAATAATTTAATCAAACTGCATACCATAATCTTTCAAGTTCAATATTTATTATTTTCCTGCCTCCTACACAACTATGCTAGACTTTGGTCAAAAATGAATGGTGCATTTCTCCTCATACATAATTCAGCTTTGTCTATTTGTTCTATTTAATATATTTTTTTCATCTTTCTCATATCAGCTCAAATAGCCTTCATCCAGAATGTTGGCCTTCTTTCTCAAAAGAGGGTTCCTGGAAGGTGAGATAAACACAACTTTGAAGTATTATTGCATTTGAAAGATTTCTCAAATGGTTTAAAGGGGTCATATGATGCTGCTAAAAAGAACATTATTTTGTGTATTTGGTGTAATGAAATGTGTTTATGCGGTTTAAAGTTGAAAAAAAAACATTATTTTCCACATACTGTACATTATTGTTTCTCCTCTATGCCCCGCCTTTTTGAAACGCGTCGATTTTTACAAAACTAATCGGTCTGAAAAGCGAGGTGTGCTCTGATTAGCCAGCTATCCAGTGCGTTGTGATTGGCCAAATCCAGAGGATATTAGTGAAAGTATCTCTAAAAATAGAACATAGTATGACCATTTACAGCCATAATTCATTTTTTATGTTGTCACGGTGTAACAATGCTGTGAGACTGAGAAGTAGATAATCTACACTTCAGTCAAATAAGTGACTGCAATAAATCAATGTTTGCAACTTTGATGGCTGTTTTGTTATTTATTTGTTTGTTTAGTTATTAAATCTCTGAATCCATATTTGTTACTGTCGCTGGGGTGCTGAAGATACAGCAGGGAGTCAGTGGAAAGGTATGTGTCATGTATTTGTATGTTTTAAAATCTGTATATTTTAGGTGTGTAAATGTGGTTACATTTGTATACAACGTATTGCTATTTTTATTCAATTTTATATATGATGGTTAAAAGAAACAATCTTTTTATTTTTTTACAGTTCATCTATCCTTGTTCTATTTTATTGGTTTAGTGGAAACTCAAAATGGGAAAGGAATTAATACTAGTAGCTTTCCTGAATGATTTTCATGAAGGTTATTTTTGCTACTATCTTATTGGGGATCCCTGGAACTGTAACACTAGAGCGACATATTTCACGATCTATAGTGTGTACTTTTGTAATAAAGCACCTGTTGGGTCAGACACGCCCCTTTACTAGTTTCACTTCGTCAGCGGAAAGTCTTGAAGTGGAATTTCGTCGTTGTTCTTGTTAACGAAATACGACCCCTCAAGGTTGAACTTTTCGTAAAGGTTTGTAATGGTTATATTTTTATTGTCTTACCTTATTATTCTAACTTCTACTTTCTAGGAACGATAAAAGTTTCGTTTTGCTTTAACCACCACCAGTAAGCTACACAGAAAGTATCGAGCTCCATGTCTTCTGTTTTGACTGTCAAACATGATATTTACATAGACTTCAGTTTTAATGTCTTTAATTATGATAACTTCCTGGTAATGTCCGACCAGGGGGTTTTACTGTGCATGCTCTGTTGATTTGCAGTATTTGGTGAAGTCAACACCTGCTGTTTCTTATCAGGAAGGAAACTTTGTGTACTCCCTTGAGCAATTCTGTACTTAAACAAATATTCAACAATAGTCATTTGAGAACCACACTACCACCAGGATATGATGTGTTGGCAAACCTAGAAAACCATGTGCTGACATGCAAAAAACAAAAGTGTCTTATTATTTTACATCTAACTGCGTTCTGTTGTAGAAAGCTCTTCTGAGGACACAAGTGAAGAGCTGCAGAGAAGACTACAGGAGGTCACAGAGGTAAACTTACTAATGAGACTTTCCAACAAAATATTTTCCATGTCTTACACAATAGAGGACAAGCTGAAGAAAAGTAGCACCCCTGTGAGTTTTTGAATGGAGTAAAGAAAAGATATACATCTTCACATATGAACATGCCTCAGGTGTATGTAAATCTTCGCTCCATATCAGGAAGTGGAGCTGTTACGCACAGAACTGGAGGTCACTCATCGCCAACTGGAGGGAAAACATGAAGCTCTTAGGATCTTGCAAGGACAGGTATTTCAAAATATTTTGATGATTAATATAATTATTAGGTCTAATTAGGTCATTTATGAAGTGGTTTAAAGCCCTGTGCTACATTTTGTCCTTTAAGGCAATCTTGGACAAAGCAACTTGTCATACTAAAATATTGCTTCAGAAGAGTGAAGAGAGGAACAAGGCCCTAGAAAAGGTGTCCTACTCAAACAATAACTAAACCGCTTTTAATCATTTTTAATGCAGGCACAAATATGATCTCATTTCTTTGAATTTTTTTCCACACAGGAGCTTAATGCACTGCAATGGGAGATCACTTTCAACCAGGTGCAGTTCAAGAATGTGGAAAACTCATGGAGTTTAAAGTATGAGAGGTATATGCATGCAAAAAGACACTTTTATAGTTGGCATGAATCAAAAACGACAGTCTTCTCTCTGATGATACAGAAGAAAAGATTTGCCGCTATTTCATCCCTACTAAAAGGTCAATGTGAAATGCTATCCACAACCATTTTGATTAAAAAAAGTCTATTTTAATAACATTCCCAATAAGACTCAAACTACATATTGAGAGTCTGTTATATAAATGGGGTCTGTTTTAAATTCATGTCACTTTAAAAATGCCCACATGTCACTGGTTCATGTCTATACCACTTCAGGGTGTTGGCAGAAAACGAAGCCCTAAAGAAAGCACTAGAGGAGAAAATGAGAGAGCATCAGGAGCAAAGGACAGAGAATGCTTGTAAGTCACATCATATTTCTTGCATTTATTTCACGACCCAATTGCTGGTTTGTTTCCAGTGCATAATTTTGCATTTCGTGTCTTAGCTCTGAGCCAAAAATGTCTGGAGCTCCTGTCCATGCTCAGTGCTAAGGAAAGAAGGGACTACCAGAGGACCCAGCCTCCATGCAGCCTGAGAACAGACGGTTCGGCACTAGAGGTAATGTTGATTAATTGTAGTCTGTGTTAAACAGCTTTGTTCTGGACTAAACCGCTCTCTGTCCTCTTATCTCTCAGCTGGCAGTGTATGGGGCATGTCAGTGTAACTCTAATGGGGGCAAGCCATGCTCTTGTGCTAGAAGTGCTGCTGCAAGTCGCAAACAGGTTCTCCAGCTCAAGCAAGAGGTGCTCGTCTTGTATTTGTCAATACTTCTGTTCCATTACTTTGCAAATTAACCCTCCTATTTAGCCAATACATGTATTAAATCCATTACAGCGCTGGCTTTGCTCATTTGTCTTTGAGGGTCTTGTAACACAATGCATTTGTCTGCATTAGCTGGAGGAGCAGCAGAAGAGGAAGGAGGAGGCTTATGTCATGATGGATGCTTTCCGCATCGCCTTTGAGCAGCAGTTAAGGAGAGTCGGTGAGAACGTGCTCCGGCAGGCTGAGACCGACAGACACCAGCCACATTACCAAAGGCATGAGAGAGGTAAAGTGCTGCTCACCTGTATAGCTAAAACTGAGAAAAATCATGCAGTGTAACAGATGTCACTTTCATTAAAACTGTCCACAGAAATCTCCAAAAAGTATTCAAAATCCGCAATAAAATCTGACAAAATTGATATCGTAAATTGTGCTTTTTTTTGGCTCAAGTTAGGGCCTTGTGTTATTTTAGTATCATTTATATATGTGACCCTGGACCACAAAACCATCTATAAGTCACATGGGTGTATTTGTAGCGATAGCCAAAAATACATTGTATGGGTCAAAATTATAGATTTTTCTTTTATGCCAAAAATCATTAGGATATTAAGGACAGATCATGTTCCATGAAGATATTTTGTAAATTTCATTTTATTTTCTGTTTTAGTTATAGTTCAAGTATTAGTTTTTATTTATTTCCAGTAATTTTACTGCTTCAAACTGTTTACGTTTTTTCATCTAATATTTATGTAATATCCTAAGCTTTATTTACATTTAATAAAAATGTTTGAATAGGTTTAGTTTATGATGATTGACCTGGCTCATGCAATCAATCAATCAATCAATCAATCAATCAAATCAAAATAAAAAAAATGTGAATGCATATTCTGGACCAAAAACAGAAAGCAGTGCACTAACCAGTAAGACCACTGGCTCATTTCTACAACTGGTCCATCATTTCCTTGTACTCTCTCTGGTAGACACCATTACTGCAGTTTCATGTGGCACAATTTTACAATGCCACTCTCTTTATTTCTAGTAATTATTTTTTTAATTTTATTTGAAAGGGAAGCAAGGGTCTCTCAGTGTAGGTGAAAGGTTAAAGAAATTTCTGCCCACAACAAGCGAAGGAAAGATATCAGCCGATTCAAATGAAATACTGCATATGCTGCTTGATCTGGTCAGTAAACTTTTAATTATGGCCTATGTTCAAAATTTTAATATACGTTTCTATATACTTTCACTATACATTTTGAGATGACTACTTTTTGGTTGTCTTCCCTCTCCAGTTAAATGACAAAGAGGAGGCTTTGGCACATCAGAGGAAGGTGAGCTACATGTTGGCGCGAAACACTGAAGATCTGGAAAAACGTCTCCAGATGCAGCTAGAGGAGCTGGGCCTCTCACACAAAGACAGTAAAACAAAAACAGAGGCTTCTGAGGAGAGTGAATGGAGCAGAGGAAGAGACTGTAGATGCTCTGCAGACAGCGGTGGATCACAGCATCTCTCTGTTCCTGACAGCCCTGCAGCTCATGATGAGCAGTCCTCCAAACCAAATCAACCCTCCACTGAAATTAAAGAAACTGACAATAAAGATGTTTAAAAGAACAAGAAAATGTTGTATTAATTCAAAAGACAAATACCTGCAATATTTTCATATATTTTGTGCCATTACCTAAGATGAACCAGAACACCAGGTAACCCTGAATAACCTAGAATAACAGAACTTAAAATACCCAAAAATTCTAACCAGTTGATAGGATCTAATATGCATAATGCACAGCTAAATGGATTATAAAATTAAATCCTCCCTCATCTATGCATCAAAAGCCAACAAATAAAAAATCTAAGCTGAATGACAGTGCTAACGAAAACGATGTGTCCCCAATCTCCGTTTCATTTTTATCTCTACAGCTTCACAACAGTTATATAATGCTAAATAGATATTGTAAATTTTGTAGTGAAATATTTGGACAAACATTATATACCTTTTCCAACAGCTTATGCTTGCAAATTAGTTTTTTAGAAATGAAAAGTTTCCATGAATAAATTTCTTTACAAAATGAAAAATGTAAATATCATGGTTCACACAGGGAATGGGAATACTTTTTTTAGTGCTGTCAAACGATTAATCGCATCCAAAATAAAAGTTTTTGTTTACATAATATATGTATGTGTACTGTGTATATTTATTATGTATATATAAATACACACACATACATGTATATATTTTCGAAAATATGTTATTTATATATATTTATTTATAATATAAATTATATGAATATAAATATAGACATGTAACTACATGTAAATATTTTCAAAATATATTATGTGTGTGTATTTATATATAGCTACATAATAAATATACACAGAACACACACATTATGCAAACAAAAACTTATTTTGGATGCCATTAATCGCGATTAATCGTTTGACAGCACTACTTTTTTTACTTCTATCTTTTATTGCAACATTTGACATTGTGCTTCAAAACATATTTTCATCGTTATTAATAACGGTATAATTATTATTCATAATAACCAAACCTTTAACTGGCACTGTACTTTTCGTAAAGTGAAAGCGAGAAATACAGAGGACTGAATAACTACATATCCCATAATGCTTCATGCTACCGGTTTAGGAAGTTAGCTGTCGTAATGTAAATGTTATGTTCGAAAAAGTAAACTACTTATAACAATATATGGGGTTAGTTAAACATAAATGGTATCGTTTTATCTTATGTACAACAGTTATCGCAACTTTTGTCGTTTGCTACCTCAAACTACACTCACTGTCAAACTCCAAAGGTAAGAAAGCTAACTTGCTAGCTGTCCAATCAGATACTATCATTGGTCCAGATGAAAAAGAATCAGTGTAAATTCGTATGTTGCATATTCATAGGACCAATGAGCGAACATACACTGGAATATTTCCTCGACAAGGGGACGATACAAAGAAAAGATGCTGCTGATATCGAGTGGTATCATGCAGTAAACAGTAAGCGCAAACTCACAGAGGCTCTACAAGGTGAGTACAAATATGAAGAAGCATTTGCTTTGCTCCTACAGTACTTTTCGTTTTTCTTACGACCATATCATGATCGAGCTTAAGAAATAATGTGTTATATGATGATGTTTCCTCTTTCTTCTCTTTGTTCTTCATTGAGGTTCTGCACAGATGATTGAAGCAGATGTACTTCTCAGGGGTCAAGATCCAAAAGTGCCTATTATGGCTCACCCACCTGACAATGACAGTGATATAACGCTGCAGGACTTTCTTAAAGAAGTTGCGAAATCAGACAAAGGAATAAAATTGGATTTGAAAAGGTGGCTGATTTTTTTTTTTTTTTTTTTTCACGTCTATATTCTTAAATTTTAATAATGCTGTTGACACTAGTCATATTGCTTGTTTAGATTGATTTCTCCCACACTGTCCTTGCTGCTGATGAATGAGTGACAGATCAGCAGCATTGATTTGCACTTTGATTCACAGTCTCGCAGCTGTATCCCCATCCATGACTCTACTGGAAGAGGTCCGAGATCAGCTGCAGGGTCCCGTGTGGATCAATGCTGATATTCTCCCTGGCCCTAGAGGCACAGCCACCCCTCTGGACCCTCATGTGTTTCTACAGGAAGTAGCGCAAAAATCAGAAAATGATGTTCTCTCTTTGGGTTGGACTACTGGATGGGACGTAGATGCAGACAATCCCGGTAAGAATGTTACTACACTAAGTTGACTAAAGTTTTGTATTTATTGGCAATCAGAAGTGAGCTATATATAAGTCTGGGGTCAGTAAGATTTTTATTTTATGTAAAGAAAGTGAGACGTTTATTCAGAAAGGATGCATTAAGTTGATCAAAAGTGACTGTAAAGGCTGTAAAGTAATTTCTGTATAAAATAAATGCTGTTGTTTTAACTTTCTGTTCATCAAAGAATCCTGAAAAAATGCTCACATTTTCCATAAAAATATCAAGCAGCCCACCTGTATTCAACATTAATAGTAAGAAATGTTTCTTGAGCATCAAATCAGCATATTAGAATGATTTCTAAAGAATCTTGTGACATTTAAGACTGAATTAATGGTTGCTGAAAATTCAGCTTTGCCATAGCAGGAATAAAATATGATTTTATAATATAAATATTTAAACAGAGAACCGTTTTAGAAAATTTAAACGTTGTAATCTTTGTGAGGAAAATAAACTTTTTTTCAAAAACATTAAAAAATCTCTTCTGAATGGCAGTATATACACACAGATTATTTAGCATTTAAATCAAATCAAAATCACAATGAAAAGCAGATGAGCTACATACTGTTGTGTGGTTATTAGCATCTGTTTGGTCTGTCCTTGAGTGAAAATAAAAGTACTTTTATTTTTTGCCCCCAGCCTTTTGATTTGACTTCCCTTGGTGTATTCTAGTCTTAATAATCAATTATTATTATTCAGACCTTGATTATTATTTGCTGTGTTTGTGTTGTTTTGGGAAATAGGTTATAGCTGGGAGATGGTTCATCAGATGGAAGAATTATGCAGATGCCTAAAGCAACCAGTCACATTTCCAGTCCGAGCAGCTCTCCTTCCTGTGTCCTTCCCACAGTTCCAGTGGCTCTTGAAGCAGTCAGACCGGTGAGAAATTCTCCAATAATCAGTCTATTTAAATGTATGTCCATATTTACTATTATAGAGGCTATTAAGCCACACATCTGTGTGAAGGAGCCTTTTTATTACCTCGGTGATTGATTTGTGTTATATAAGCAAGGACACAATCAAGTTCATTCTAATGCTTAGTAATTTCTTGCTGGATAATTTGGTTGTGTCTTGTCCATTACACTTGTGTGTGACTGGAATAGCAACTCATTGCTTTACTGGAGGTCAGTTCTGAGGTATTAGAGGATGTGAAGGGAAGGCTTAAGCCTCCTCTACAGAGATAGTGCTGCTCTTCAACAGTTGTTTTAAAGGCAATTGTGCAAGTAAATTTTTTCAACTGTCTCAGACAAGTGAATGGGAAGTATGCTCTTTAATTGTACCATGAAAAAGCATCAATAGATGGAATTCTTTAATGACAATGTTATTTGTGCTTTGGATTATTTGACATTTTCATATTAAATTGCCCCTATTATGGGTAAGGAAAGGTTCATATTTTGGTTTTGGCAGTCCCCAACAACAGGTTAACATGCATGCAATGTCAAAAAAAAAAACCTTCATTGTCTTATAATATGCATTTATTTTTATCTTACTTGCTCAAGGACTCCCAAACGATTCGCTCAACGATTCATTTTTCCAAACCCCTCCTTTGTGTGACGCTAATCTGTGGTGATTGGTCCAATTGGTCTCATTTCCATTTCATCATGCCTGTAATGCCTGATAGAGCAGCGTTTGTGAGCGCAGTGCTGCTTTGTGTACAGCGTTACTGCGTGATTCTGAAGATTATGAAATCGTTCGCGATAATGACAGCTGTTTGCATAGCTTCTCAGTGAACTACGGCTCTGTGAAGTAAATGCTGCTCCATCTGAAAGCATGTGAAAATACCACATTTAATAACATATTTTTACTCCAAACTCACTTCATAACGTCAGTCGAGTGTTTGAAATAAATCCTTCTGTGAGATGATGTGGCTTCTTACACAGAATAAGGCACGCAACATATTTCATAGTATTTAAGCAGTGATAAAGGCATTGCATTATAAATATACTTTATTTGAATGAAAATTATAATAATAAGAACTATAATATTATAATATATTAATATATTAATATAACTATAATAAGCGTATATTGCCGTAGTCGTGTGTTTATTAGTCACGTTGAATCAATGAAAGCAGTTGAAACTTCTGTTTATTCAGCTGCAGCGATAGGCATTTCCTGGGTTTCTTCTGCGAGGCGTATTTAAAGTTTCAGCGCGAGAGCGCCCTCTGGCCTTTGGATGGAGATTTACTGCTGATCACAGAACCGTGCTTCACTGAAAGATACACATGACAATCGCAGCTTCTGTCGAATCACGATCTCGATTCCATTTAGATTTATCGTGCAGCCCTAGTATGACGTCATTGGCAGGCGACAGAATGACACTATAGACACGGTTCGTGTCACTAGTTAAAAATGTATATAAAATTTTGTATATAAAAAATATTATGTATACAAAATATATAAAACTGTTCTAATGGTTTTTGGATATTTTAATAAAAAAATCTTACATATTGTGCCTTTAATGTCGGCCTTGTAAATGAGATTCTGTTTAACATCTCACCTGTTCTCTCTCAGATACAGCCTGACTGTATGGACAGGCAAACATGATGTTCTTACAGTGGAGGATCTGTTGCTCTACAGGCAAAACTTCAGCAAAACCAGGATCTACTATGACCTGTTAGAATCTCAGATCAAACAGTTTAAAGGACTACCTGGCTACACCTAAAAAGCAAATACACTTACTGATGTTGTCTTTGAGATGTAAAACAGCAATAAAACACAATATATATGTAATGTAACAAAACATCAGTGTGAACACACTAATCACACTATTTATACAAAAAAAACGGTTTGGAATAGTGCATAAATACTTGAACTGGGATTCACCTATCAACATGTACACTGTATTTGAGTCAGACAATAAGGTTTAAACACGCATTTCATTGGTTGTCATGCTTAATTACCCACTAATGTACAAAGAGACACAAATACAACTCTTAGATAAATGTTATATTTTTGTAATTTACGTTTGCATTTTGTAACATTTTGTATATTTGAATTTTGTCATCACAAATGCATAATAAATTTACGGAAAAAAGTGTTTATGCCTCTAACATTCACTGCAGTTCGAAATTTGGGGGTCGGTAAGATTTTTGATGTTTTTGTAAGAAGTATGCAATTTGCACAATTGCTTTTTGTTGTATATTACTATTCCCAGAAGAAAATTCAATAAACGGTTGTTAAAAAAGAAAAAGAAAAAAAGTAGCATGCTCAGTGAAGTACGCCCAGAAGTATGATAAAAAAAAAATACGGCTGAAATAGTAATGTTGTGAAATATTATTAGTTTGAAATAACCGTTTTCTGTCTTAAACAGAAAATTGTCAATTGTCATGAATTTTCAGCAATCATTACTCCAGTCTTCAGTGTCACATGATCCGTCCGAAAGCATTCTAATCTACTGATCTGGGGCCTCATTTATAAAATGTGAATCCACGGCAACGTTCATATTTATAAAAACGGTCTTTGACGTGGAAAAGTACTTAATGTCACGTCAGGGTCTGAGCAGGCGTACGCACGTTTCCTTGTGGCAAAGTCGGAGTACTGCAGCTATTTGAACATCTAAGCTGCAATAATAATAAAAGCGGTGTACGTGCAAGCACCGAATTCATCATAAACAACAAAGATGCAGTGTGTGATAAGTGCAAGTCTAGCGTGGTTTATGACACAGTGTAAGAGATTAATTGTGCAGTGTAGTCAGATTTTTT
>NW_015633546.1:249552-276378 GCF_001515625.1 Sinocyclocheilus rhinocerous
TGTTGTTTTTTTTATTATTTTATTTTACGAGAACTTGCGAAGTCTTGATTTACTAGTAATGCGTAAAATAGAAAAAAAAATGCAGAAACGCATCTCTGACTGTTTTGTCTGTGTAGCCTATAAGAATAGGCCTATGTCGTGCAATAACGGTTTTAATATATTCTATTCAATAACATTGTTAACTGTTTTTATTTATAACTTCTGCTGCTTTGTTTCTGTGAAAATGAATAGAGACATCAGCCTTAAACTTTGTTTTTGTCATGTAGGCTACATCAGTTATATTTGCATAAAATACACTAAATATTTTTGTGTCAGTACATTAATGGCACATTTGAGCAGCATTAGTAAACTGTGTAAATATAAAGAAATGCCAAATCACATGCAGGTTTTTTCAGACTGGAGACCAATCGTGTAATAATTTATTTTATTATGATATGAAACGTCCCGTTTTTCTTTCAGTAATGTTTTTTAAAGTTTTTCAAGAATTTTGTGACACGTTTTATTAGTTGTCATAAGTGATTTTAAAAGTAGGATGGCTCCCTTTTTATAACATGACTGAAAATTTTACTTGAATTCGTAGTTTATTCTTACTTTTGGAAACCTAATTGTTTTATAATTACTATTATTATTATTTCTGTTGTTTCTAGAAGTAGTAATTTTGATAATAGTCAATAGAAAAAAATATAACCACACACACATTGTTTGTCCACAGAATAATTAGGCCTACACATTATTAAATAAAATGCGTCCCCGCACGAACCTCTACCTCCGCCAGCAGGACCTCAATTTCAGACTCGGTAAAGTTTTTTTTTCATTGTGCTCGTGCTTGTGCTCTATGCTTGTGCTTCAAGCATAGAAATTCGGATATTGGCGTGTGCTCTTTTATATGGTAATTATATTAATTAGGGGGAAAATATGAAAAGAGAAAATATGTTCTCAACATGTGTAATTGCATGCAGAATTAAGTGCACACTATACAACACATATATGCAAGAAAGTGAAAGCAATGTTTTATACTGAATTTATTTACAGTCAATGGGTAAATATACAAGGTCACAATATTTTCTTGTTTTGTAAATACTAAGACACTGCAGACATGAATCAGGTTTAAAGAGGAAGCAGTGCCTTAAACAGCAACAAAGTGTCCATTTTTCTGATTCAGTACACTAATGAGTGAGATCACAAAGAACAGAAGTAAAGTTTACAAATGATCAAAACAAACATATATTCCCATTGTCCAGTCTGGAAAGTGCATAAAGGGAGGTGGTTGAGATGTATAAATCGTATTTCAATCTAACATTTATTCTCTTCAGATTTCAGACTTAGTGTAGATTGACATATTACATTAAATCTCTATATTTACCCCAACCTTTCTTTGGGGTGTTTACTGACCAAAGATCTCCTCAAAATTGACCAGCTGCTTGATCTGCTCGGTTTGCATGGAGTGTCGTCTTAGCAGACTCTTCTTATTCTTGTGATCTCTGGGATGGCTCGGGGCACAGGGCACAAAATGCCTCGATCCAGAAACAATGGGTGTAGTTCCTGCCACCGGCTTGCTTCCACTGTTCAGGCCAACACTGGTATTGACTTTAATATCTGGAATGGGTGCATGCGGATTGAGAGGTGGCAGATAACCAGGCCGTGTCTGCGAGATATGATCTAGGAGCAGGGCTCCGGATCCCCTCCGCTCCAGCATGGCTGGGCTCCTCCTCTGAACGAGACTCTCCAGAGACTCTCTAGATCCAGAGAGAGTGGAGGAGCGGCTGGTAACAAGCTTGCGTTTCTCCGTCCCCCCGGTTCCTCCTCCTCCAGACTTCCCGAGGTCCTCAGAGGGTTGGCTCCCAAATTGAGGCAACTGAGAGTCAGAACTGTAGTGGTCCATTCCAATGTTGCGCCGGCTAAACACATTGCGTAGGCTTGAAACGGCCAGGTTGGGAAGATAGTCTGGGTCCCGGTCCACAGGGGCAGTATCGGAGATGGATGCCTGTTTGAGGTTCTGATGTGAGGAAGAGTGTGGTAGCAGTTCACCATCATAAGACATTTTTCTACTGAGCCATTTCTGTTCTTTTGTTAGTTCTCTTTCAGCATCAGATGTTGTCTCAAAGGCTCTAAGCAGACCAGTAGAGTCCTTGACGTCGATGCTTTGGTGCCGAGCTAATGTCGCTCTCAGTGGAGCTCCATTGTACCCAAAAGAGAGCTCCTCTTTGGGAGTGATATCTAGAAGCTCCTCGGTCAAGGATGAGGACTTACTTTGCTGTAGGAGCAGAGATGGAGGGATCTTCAGCCAGGGCTCAGAGTGAAGCCTCTGTAGATGCAACAGCTTCGCCACACTTGCTGCTTGCAGAGGGCTTGAATCTTGAGTCGGTGATCCTGGCTTGGATGTGGACAGTGTTGGTGTGGATCCCAGGGTCTCAGATTGGTTATTGGTGGGTGGTGAGATAAAAGGGGTACAGAGTTTAATTTCAGAAGGGCACATACATGACGCAGGGGCACAGTGCAACCGGTCCTCAAGATTTGGAGGAGGTGGTACATTCAGATACTGCTTGGTCATTTGTCTTCCGGACGGTAGTTTGTCTGTTGTAATGATGATAACCTCTTTGCCCTTGGCCTTGCAGGCGTCCAGCAGTACTCTCAGTGCATTCTTGTCTCCAGCGTTAACTGCATAGACCAGAGCGGAGGAACCAGTGTGGTCCTCCAAACTAGGGTCAGCTCCACTGGAGAGCAGAAGCGACAGCACCTCATCGCCTGCCCGCTCTATGCAGGCATGCATTAGGGCAGTCTTACCAGACTTATCCTGAATGTTGGGGTCCGCACCATTTTCAAGAAGATACCTGTTGAGAAGATTGATTCGTCAGAGTGAGATCATAAAGGAATTGATCAGTGGCATATCAGAGTATCCATGACAAAGAAAAACAAAAAAAATCTTGTAATAAATGTTTTTTCAAAAGGTGTGCCAAGAAATATACTTTTGGTATTCATGTTTGTTTCAAGTGATTTTTAAAAACCTTTATGACAATTTTAAGAATGGATTCAGTTGTTAGCATTAAGCAATTCAAGATACAATTTCAGTATTTTCTTCACCCCTTGAATACACATGAGTGTAAACACACACAAAAAATACGTTACACTTCTAAAGTTTGGGGTCTCCTGCATTTATTTGATCAAAAATAAAGTAAAACAGTGATATTTTAAATTGTAATAACATTTTACAATAACCATTTTCTACTTTAACATCTTTTAAAATGTGATGGCAAGCCATTACTCCAGTCTTCAGTGTTAAATAATCCTTAAGAAATCATGCTGGTATGCTGATTTGGTGCTCAGGAAATTGCTTGGTGAGCATTTTCAAAATTTTTTGTTATCAATGTTGAAAACAGCTGTGTTGCTTATTCTTGTGGAAACCCTAATGCATTTTTTCAGGATTCTTTGATGAATACAAAGTTCAAATGAACAGGATTTATTTGAAATCTTTTGTAGCATTGCAAATGTCTTTACTATAATTGTTTAGCAATTGAATGCATTATTGCTAAATTAAGTCTAAATGTATTTTAAAGTAATGTTTTACTTTATATATTTAAACAAATATATATCATAATCTTACAGTAATGTATATTTAATGGCAAAACCTTTTTAAAAATATTTGTAGTTTAAGATAATTATTTGCCTTGACACATATTCATGCAGGTCTGTAGTAAAGCAATCTTTTTAAATATTTATTTTCTAAGAAATAAAAATAAGTTTATGCCAAACTACTTAATAAGATTTTCTTTTCTATATTTTTTTAATTAGACTTTTTTTCTTAATTGTTTTATTTTAGGACACACATCTCACCCTGATTTTATTCACTTAATGCTCCCTCCAAAAACATCAAAATAAATTTCACTTTAGAAATTAAAACACGCTCATCATACAAGAGTCATTGTACTGATGTATGAATAACATTTTTAATGTACTTAATTATAAACTAATATCCACGTTTGATGGCACAATCAGCTGGTGTAATTAACTTACAGTAGGCCCACCTGATAATCTTGGGTTTTGGCACACTCTGAGCATCGGCATGGTGGCTTTTGCAGGCCACCATCAGTGGAGTTTCTCCTCTCTCATTACTCTCATTAATGTAAGCCCCTCCTTCCAGCAGCAGACGCGTCAACCTCAGGCGGCACAGATACACTGCTTTAAGCAAAGAGTTTCCGTCCGTCCGCACCTCTGTCGAGTCCTCCATGATTAAGTGGTGAGACCGTTGAGAGGCTAATGTCGAGTCGGCTCAGTGGATCATAGGAGCTGACTTCTTTGACTTCTGTCAGGCAAGAGAAGAAGAGCACACTGAATAAGAACCACAGTTTCTCAAGGTTTTTACTTAAGTGTCTGCCTTTTATCTGGTTCATTCGCTTCAAAGCAAACCTGATAACTCTTTGACATTGAAATGTTCTCTCCCTCTTTGGCTCAGAATAATATGCTAGAGAGGCTTCCTGCTCTAATCTAGGGTCTCTCGCCATTCACCGGGTAGCCACTAATATGAAAATGTTTGTTATGATGACTACGTAGGTGGCACTTGACAAGAAGACATAAGAAAACTGAATTAGTTATCTAATCCCCTTTACATAAAATTTAATGACTCCCCTTTTATATTCTTTTAATTTTTTTAAATTTAATGACCCCCCCCCCGGCAAAATATTCCAAAAATATTCCAATTGTTTCCATTTTAAGTGCATTGCTGTAACCTTGATGTTTGCTTTTTAACAGAAAAGGGACAGAGACACATGAAAGTTATGATGCTGTCACAAGCTTAACTTGTACTGTACTTTCAAATTAGCGGGTGCAGTATAAGTGCTGTATTTAACATGTTAGCGTGCACCATACATGCATAGTCTGTTCTTATAAGAGCAATAGTTTTTCAGTAGGTTGAAATTCAATAGCTTGAGGCCGTCTGTATTTGCCTCATTGAACGATGGCATTCCTTTATGCAGTCTATTGTGCATGTGGCCTTGTTCTCTCAACTCAGAGCGCAGTTGCTGTGCACTCTTTATTTAACAAAGAGCGAGCGCGAGACTGTCTCAGTCAGGTTTATAAATGTGAATTCACTGGAGTTGAGGTAAGATGAGTAAGAGGATGAATCTTTTTGTGTCCTCCAATAAAAAATAAAGAGGATGAAAATCTGGGCTGACGCTTTAACTGCAGCTTTTCTTGGACGTGGAGGCAGCATGTGACAATGCTAAATGAGAGATTGCGTCAGCACATTGCTTATACATTAAATAAATGTGTGGATTAGAATACCTTTATGTTCCTAAATTCAATATTAGCCTTAAATATATCTGCCTTTCCATCCTCCATCCTCGTCTTTCTTTCTCCACGTGTATGCTAATAAAGCACTTTGTTCTGATAGTTTTTGCTTTTCAAATCAAGTTGTGCAGACATGCTAAAGTCCTGATTGGTCTGATACAAGCACACTGCCTGATGCCTGCAGGACATTTCGGTTCAAGCTGCTAATTCCTAGAGCTCCCTAGGCTGGCATTTAAAACCACAGCTTTGTGTGCCATACCCCTAGTCTTCAATCGCCCTTGGGAACAGAGAGAATTTTTAATGACAGGCCTCTCTCTCTCTGTCGCTGCCTCGTGCTAAAAAGCATGGAGCAAATGAGGCCCAAAACAGACGAGGGTGGCGATTGTTGCAGCGACAGCGCTGAAGTGGAGCACCAAACGGACCACTTCACGCACCTGTATGCATCTGTGATTCATGCCAGATCACGCAATACTTAATTCTCCTCACAAATGGTGGGCTGATTTTGTCCCTCTCAAAACACCTGCAGGGAAAATGAAAACCCACTCTCTGTGACATCAACCGATAACTGAATAAGAATAGTTTTTTGTATGTCTTGATTAATGAGGGTAATGAAAGCTTCCTCACTGTGCTTTCGAGGTTTGCCAGGATCAGGAGAATAAATTATAAGCCTCCTCAGCTGATACGAAGATACATTTCCATGTCCATACGATACATTTATATGCTAAACAGTGAAAGCAGCAAACCTAAGTATTTAAAGTTGATCATTTTAAACCTCATTTAAATAAATTATGTTATATATACATTATATACATATATTTTTATACTTATTTTATTTTAAACAAAAAAATATTTTAATTAAACTTAAATTAACTTTACTTAAATTCATATTACATGTAGAGACATATACATGCACATATATAGTTGTAAAATTTAATTTAAAGAAATCTCACGTTTATGTGGGAAAATCATATTTGAAAATGCTATTTGGTGAGAACTATTTATACTCTTATTTTTACAGACGAATACAGCCAAGGTCAAATCTAATGGAAAAAACTCTATTCACTCACATCATAAAGTCTTGCACAGATCTGCATCAAAAACCAAGACCAGCAGCTTCACAAAACTAAAAAAATATATGCATGAAATCTTTAATAACACAAAAAGTTAAAATGCATAAAAATGTAAAGTTGCTTATTTCATTTAAAAAAGTATTCATACTTCTTAAGGAGATGAGATTAGATCCTTACCTCTTTTAAACCAGTTGCAGTTCTAGTTTTCCAATAGCTTCCTGTGGCATGTCATCTTTGTAATAGACGAGTAATCCAGGGGTGAGAATAAAGCTGGAGCTTGAAGTGGGAGATGAACGTGTGCACTCACTGAGGGTGAATGAAAGAGTGGCACAGATAGAGGAGAGAGACGGAGAGAACAAGTGCCTGTGCTCTCATGTCTGGAAACAAGCTACCAACCTCAACACAGACCAAGTCCCTGTGTATCAGGAGGACAGTCAAGCTTAAAAGAGCAAGGTGACGCCAGTCCCTACACATCCAGCGTCAGGAAGCGATTGCTCTATTATTCTCACATTGCGAAAGAGGGTTATTGAACTCATATGCTGAGGTTGTGCGCAGATTCTCATTTGTTTCTAACTCTGATGTCAACACGCTCACATGATCGTGACTCCTATGGTGCAGTTACATCATTATGACACAACTGTCTCGCCTTTGAGGCAGCAGTTCAGCTATTTATATATTATAAATAAGCCTGTAACGATGGCACTAAAGAAAATTACAATAATAAGGCTCCTAATAGAATAATAATGGACAAAAAGTTGCTAACTTGAAAAACAGAAAATCAGCAAGTCCACTGGTCTCCTTTACCTTTTGATTTGAAAAATCAACTCACTTGCATAAAATAATTAAAATGCAAACACTTCTCAACTCTCTAGGTACTGTTTGTACCCTGAAAATAAATCCAAGTGCTACTTAAAGGGATAGTTCACCCAAAAATGTGATGTTTATCTGCTTACCCCCAGGGCATCCAAGATGTAGGTGACTTTGTTTCTTCAGTAGAACACATATGATGATTTTTAACTCCAACCATTGCAGTCTATCAGTCGTATAATGCATGGCAATGGTAACAAAATCTATGAGAGTAAAAAAAACATGCACAGACAAATCCAAATTAAACCCTGCAGCTCGTGACGATACATTGATGTGTAAATACACGAAACGATCGGTCTGTGCAAGAAACTGAACAGTATTTATATCGTTCATGGGTGTGTTGATATCCAGCCGAAGAGCAATCAACCATAACTTCAGGCGAGCAGGCTCAGAAGTTGGGAATACGTGGAAAGTCACCACTCCCGAATGAGTTCGCGTGAGAGAACGTAATCTTTTAGTTTTAAGTCGGTTTGAACAATCCGGATAAGTGCAAGTAAGTACCATTTTGATTAGCCGTCGTACCTACAATGACTGTGCACTGTGTAAACAATGAGTGATGTATACGCGCGAGAGATCACTTCCGGCGCTTGCGTAAACTACGCCAGAGCGCGTACACACCTCACGCACCGGATGAGATAAAAAATGATATAAACACTGTTTGGTTTCTGGCACAAACCGATCGTTTCGTGTCTTAGGACATCAATGTGTCGTCACGAGCCGTAGGGTTTAATTTGGATTTGTCTGTGCATGTTTTTTTTACTCTCATAGATTTTGTTACCATTGCCATGCATTATACGACTGATAGACTGCAACGGTTAAAGTTAAAAATCATCATATGTGTTCTACTGAAGAAACAAAGTCACCTACATCTTGGATGCCCTGGGGGTAAGCAGATAAACATCAAATTTTCATTTTTGGGTGAACTATCCCTTTAAGGTGCATGTGCAAGGTAATTGGAATTCCAGTCAGGTTTATTTCAGCCTGGTCGTAAACATTCGTAGTACATTAGGCTGACATATCCGAAACCAATCAGCCTAAAAAGGTATTGCCTGATTGCGGCATTTGGCTTTTTAAAATAGGGGTCATGAAGGAGTTTGTGTGGGTGAGAGAGAAAGTGCTAGTATTGCGACCCTTCTCTAAACTATATGACAACCTTTGTCAATCAGCCAGTCTGAAGACCAAACACATATGCATATTCATGAGAGCAGTCAGATCTTCAGGCTGGCTTAAGAGCAGACACTTCAGTTGCTATTGGATATGGAGATGAGCAGGTTGTCTTTTGCAGTTGGCAAGATGAAGAATAATTAACTGGATGGCAGATGTGGAAAATAAAATTTATGATCAAAATTAAGTATATTGTTTTCTGAATATTTGAAATGATAATCCAGGAACTAAACCTGATACTAATCAAATAATATTCTGGTAGTGACAGTGGGAAAACAACTGTTTTTGCATATTTAAAAAAAAAAATCATTGAGAAAAGGCCGCAAATAAGCAGAGACCTAGTGGTCAGCACTCTTGCAACATGTAGAGTTGTGCTCATGGGAGATTGGATCCTATCAATTTCACCCTTTTACCCACCCTCTTGACTTCTCATGATTTTCTGCCTACTTTCCACTTTGTATATAAAGTTGCAAAGGCCACATATAAAATTTTATAATAAAAATGTTTTAACTGTCCTAGAATCACGTTTCATTTTTATTACTAAGGAAAGTGGACAGGAAATGTGGCAAACAAATGATAGGGAGAAAAAGGGGTGATGGGAGTCTGTCAGGCAATTACAAAACTCTGATTTAAAAACAGGTCTGAGCCACACAACATGTCAGAGCACTCGCATTACCCGGCCAGGCCACTTCTCCGACCTTAGCATCATGCTTAAAGGATCTTCTTAGTGGTCGGTGCTCTCATATACTTCAAATACATACTGAACACCATTCTCCTCCTGCACGCCCGTGGGTACACCCGGGAATCTGACCAGAAGGAAACAAGAGAGAGAAATAGAAGGAACAATAAGACATTACCCACACATTTCTATGGACTGATAAGAACTAAGAACTAGTTCTAAGAACACAAGAAAATATCACCTGCAGTACAAAACATAATACAGACACATACACAATTACATGCTTGTACTTTCATAAACTTCCATCCACTTTAGACTGGTATAGATTCTTGTTCACTGTGCCAATTAACTGTTGAAACCAATCAAATGAATTTGAGAACACAAATAATTTTGCTCTTTGTCAGATGAAGTGGCAGTGATGATCATGTGTCAACATTCTGTGTGCATTTAACTTCTCTTTAAATGCTTATTGTGTGCCTGAGAGATGTGACATTTGGTGCGGCCCACCTTTGATGCTAGATGCTATTTTTACATAACAAGAGAGCTTTTCCCTCCTCATTAATGTAACTCTTCACTATTCTCTCTGGATACACAATACAGCATATGTCTGTTCCAGTGCCAGTAAATCCATTAATCCCACTTTATTCAAGGACACGACCAGACAAATATTCCTAAACATACGTACAAAAAATGTGTTTCAAAACACTGAAGAGTTTTAGCCTTGGCAAATGGCCTTTTGAAGTTTAACACTAAACTGAAGTATTAATATCACTCCTACAAATCATGTTATGAAACATTTTTTGCAAGCAATATGCAAATGAATTTATTCTGTAGGGCTCTTAAAAGCTTGAAATTAATGCAATAACATTTAATAGTTTGGGGTTGGTACCTTTTTTTTCTTAGGTTTTTGAAAGAGGTATCTTATGCTCACTAAGGCTGCATTTATTTGATCCAAAATACAGTAATATTTTGAAATAATATAACAATTTAAAACATCAGTTTTCTATTTTAAAATAGAATTTATTCCTCTAATGGCACAGCTGAATTTCCAGCAGCCATTACTCCAGTCTTCAGTGTCACATGATTCTTCAGAAATCATTATAATATACTGATTTGATGTGCAATAAACATTTATTAGCATCAATGTTAAAAATAGCTGTGGTGCATAATATTTTGTAGTAACAGTAATATTTTTTTAGGATTCTTTGATTAATAGAAAGTTTAAAACCACAGCATTTATTTGAGAGAGAAATAGGGATGTTCAGTTTAACCAGTTAACTGTTAACCGACCATAAGAATTTTTGACCGATTAATACAATCAGTTAAACGATTTAAAAAGTCATTTATTTATTTATTTCAGTAATTTATCAAAATATTTAAAAAGGTTTGCTGCATGATTAAAATACGCTACGCGTAGGCCTATATAAAAAATTGCGTTTTAAAAAAAAAAAAAAAAAATTCGTGTATAAGTCGCATTTTATTATTTCATTCAGAAATAGGCCTAATGCCAACGAGAAATGTTTACAAACATTATAATAAACACTGTAATCATAGCTAGGCTATTTTAGTTCCCCTCACTCCACAACAAATCCTTTCAATTAACAGTATTTTGAAAAGAACAAGAATTTAAAATATAAGAAGCTATAGCAATATAAACCGCTTTCTGCCGTCTGTTTCCTTTCGCGCAGCACAAAAATGAACCGAAACTCTGCATACTAGGCTACTTGTTGCACAGTTTTTCTTTCGTTTTCTTAATTTATTATTTAAGTAAAAATATATTTCTCGTATAGGCCTATTTATTATTATTAATATATTATTATTATTTATATATACCCTAGCTTTATTATGTTTTTCTCCGCTCGCAGAAGCGCTGCAGGTGCATGATGTGATGCATGTGAATCCTCATGTTCTGTTGTTTGCTGCATTTTTCGGATGTAAAATTAATTCCCGGGAAACAAATGTTAGTATTTTTAACGGGTCACAGACACTTATCCTTTCTAATTTAATTCAATTCTAATTTAAAATAATCTTGTCGGTTAACGGTTAATAATCGGTTAACGAGCGTCGTTTGTCGGTTAGGAAAAATAACCGAAATGAACATCCCTAGAGAGAAATCATTTGTAACATTATTAATGTTTTCACTGTCACTTTAATGCAGCTGAGCAGCTGCCTTCAAGAACTGCAATGCTAAACTCTCTTCACATAGACCTTCATGTAAGCATACAAACAACTGTATGAGTACTCACTCGGGCAAGAGCTTGTACTTGTCCATGTTAATGTCAGGTATGAATGTGTCACAGTCAAACTGCTTGAGGACCCGTGTTACAAAAAGACGCCTGGGAGCAGAACTCTCCATCACCTCCTGAAGAACACAGCACAACATTCACAAAGTGATTACAGTGTACAAGATATTAACAGAATGAGGAGGAAGGAGCATGAAGGAAGGGAGTCTTTTGTACATTTTGCCTTGAGACAGTTTCCATAACAACTGATTATACAAAGATCTGACTAAACTGCGCTATAACTGAGATACAACTGATGTACAGGTGGGTGTATAACTTATATTGTTGCACGCATATAACTGGTGAAACAGCCCATTTTACCCTCAAATGAGGAACTATCAAACCACATTACAAAAACAATACAATTAATTTCATAAATCATTTGTATGATTGTATGATGCATCTTAAATTTTAAAACTAGGTTGCAAAAAAATATATATATTTTAATGTATTCAGAAATAAATGGAGAATGTGCATACAAACACATGGAACTGATCAAAAGCCATTCAACTGTGTGTATGTGTGTGTATATATATATATATATATATTAGTGCTGTCAAACGATTAATCACATCCAAAATAAAAGTTTTTGTTTACATAAATGTGTGTACTGTGTATATTTATTATGTATATATAAATACACACACATGCATGTATATATTTAAGAAAAATATGTTACGTTTATATATTAAATATATTTATATATGGTATATGCATAGTCCGCATATGTTTATGCTTTTATAACATTTCTCTGAATTTCTCAACAGATATGACAGGCTTGCATAGTTTTACCAACCTTGTACAGAGCGCTTCCACCAATTATCCAAACCTGGTCCACTTGTTTTTCGAGCTCACTGCTGTCTAACAGATGGAGAGCTGAACTGAAGTCTGAAGCAAGGTAGTGAGCTCCCTCTGGGGCTGTCCTGTGTAGTGAGGGATAGAAACAGGCACTTTACTTTTATACAGGATAGTGATTTATTACAAGATGAAAAAATTGTAAACATTAAAAGAGGATTACTTGAACTCTCTGCTGATAAATAAACAGTACACACTCATATATTATGTAAAAAACTATTATTTTGGATGCGATTAATCGTTTGACAGCACTAATATAATATAATATAATATATATAGAACTGAAGTCTGAAGCAAGGTAGTGAGCTCCCTCTGGGGCTGTCCTGTGTAGTGAGTGATAGAAACAGGCACTTTACTTTTATACAGGATAGTGATTTAATACAAGATGAAAAAATTGTAAACATTAAAAGAGGATTACTTGAACTCTCTGCTGAGAACAATGTTGATCCTGTTCTTCAGGGGTCTGTTTGCTGCAGGAATAGAGAACCAAGTCTTTCTGCCCATCAGGACCACAATCTTTTTACCTGTCAAATGACACACCGCATATATGATTTGGTATTGATTTTAATCAATTCTGAACAAACAAATAAAATATGAAATCAATAAGACAATATAAGCATACCGTTACCCTCAACTAAAGGAGTCATGGTCATCTTCTGAAAGTGCTTGAATTCATTACTAAAAAGATAAGAAAGATAAGAATCAAAGCGAATGGTTGGGAAACATTTAAAAGTTTAGGAATATGTCAGGGGGTTTTCTATAGTAGTGTGTGTTGTCTTTGCTCTCATTGGGCAAATGTGCTTAATGTCGTTATTTACCAATGGACTCTAGGATAAAGGTCAAGCTTTTAACTAAAGATCTGTGCAATCATAAAATGTTCGATCTTAGGTTAACTTAACGTTACAACTTCAGCTAATATTCTTCATTCTACCATTCTTTCCTCATAGGTTTAGTACGATGCTTTTACTTTATTCATTTTTCAATAATCATTCAGTTTGCACAACTGCAAACGTTACAACTTATAGCTGTTGCGAAACACAAAACTCATGACACAGGGCACTAGAAATCTACAAACACCTCTTATATTATTGAATCAATAATCAGAACATTAGCTGGAGATTTAGCAACAAACACGAGCTCACCTTAGTCTTATTGGATGCCATGGCAGATTTCCATTTTTCCCTATTCCCATGTCTGGACAAACAGCTACAATAGAGTTGAGTATTCGAGACATAACTGTCATGAATGTAATAAACAAATTACACTTTAGCTAGCACGCACAGTCTTCCTCCCGCCAGCGAATTTACGAATAAGTACGTCAAACGCTTGGCTCATGAATATGAATTACGTTGTGGGACGCCGATGAACTGATTTGCTCTAGGAATAAGTTCGCGCTAGCAAACTGGCCAATCAGCATAATATTATTGTGAAGGCTTCGCGCCACAGTAAAAGGAGCCAGAAGAAAGAGTGCAGTACACAAACAGAAAGCAGCTTTTAGATAAAATTTCAATGTATAGAAAGTATAAAATCAGGAGTGGATAGACAAATATATAAATAAACACAACACGATTGTAGAGAGTACAAGATTTTATTGATACATGTGTTATTATTATTGTTTAATAAATATTGTATTACACCAACACTTTTAACAGCAACATTAAAACCGCAGATGGTTTAAAGGTTGTGATAAAATAAAAAATTAAAAAGTGATAAAAAATTAAGAAGTACATTTACTTGCTCTTATTCTGGGACTTTTGCATAGAAACATCAGTTATTCTAATATAACAAAGTGCATGACACTTTTAGCTTTGTAAAAAAAACTTAAAGTTTGTAATGAACAGCTGGGTCATCTTTAAAAAAAAGTGCCTTTCTAAAACAAAACTTTATGGGTTCAAAAATACAGACGGTTTGTGGTAAACAATTTTAAATCTCAAAGGCCATGTGTATATATGGATAGAAAATTACAAAGGACAATTTTTAAATCTGATTATAAGCAGTACATTGTAATTTTGGTTAACTTTATTAGTTTTATCTTTGTATCAGCAACAAATATATTTTCCAATTTCATATATCAGTTTCATAAATATATAATTACATTACATTCATCTTTTTTTGTAATTCTAGGCACCTGTGAAAGATAAAAATATAAATCAACAAAATCACATAGTGACATACAACTCGTTTTCAATCTTAGCAAGGCCTTTTCTTTCCCCAGCTCATGTCCATGTTATTTGCAGCGTATGGCGCCTCCTTTTGGCTTTGCATTGTAACTTTGTGATATTGCTCAAAGTCAATGCCCAGCAGCCACTCAAATCCAAATGAGACAGGCGCCTACAAGTGTTTACAGTATGTATTACAGTCTCCATAGAGATATCTGAGCGGTTCAGGCTAGCAGATCTGAGGCAGTGCAGTGGGGCACTATCTAGGGCTCCGAGGGGTTTGGCCCGATGATTCAGGACAAGTTTGAACACAGGGTCCAGTCGACAGGGAACAGCGATTAGTGAGAGCTTCTGAAGGAGTGAAGCGCCTCTAAGTAGTGCCCACAGCACTCCCTTCAGAGACTTCCAACACAATGCAGGCTTCAAATGTCGTTCATCCAGGGAAAAACTGTTGGGAAAAAAGAACAGATAACAGTAACCAGCAAATTCGATTGTAATGGGAAAATGCATCAGCATAAAGTTTAGCAAGAATGACTAACTTTAGTGTTAAAGAGCGGAGGTGTGGAATGCATGGCAGATTAGAAAGAAGGCCTTCGTCTTCACCCTCCTCCTCCTCCTCATTCAAATTATTCCTGGGTGGGTCTAAATGAACAGTGAGAGAAGTGAGTCTGGGACAGGCATGAATGAGCTCCAGAAAAGGAATATGTCCATCAGCTTTGATGCCTTCCAAGGTGAGTGAAAGCAGATGTGAGCCTGCGGCTTTAAGTGCTGGAACCAGTTCAGACAGAAGACCAGCAAACTGTAGAGAAAGACAGCTTAGCTGTCCAGAAAACGTACCAAGTCCTCTGGCTAAAACTGCTGCCTGTTCAAAGCTGTCAACATTATCATCCACATTGTTCTGGAGACAGTCCAAAGACAGGACACGCAGTTCAGGGCAGACCTTCCCTACCGCCTCTGAAGTATCCAGAGACAGTCCTTGTACATCCCTGAGAGATGTTGTCACACTATCCCTTCCATTACAAGCTCTACTTCTACATCCATCTTTTTCACAACCCTCTCCTGAAGTCCTTGTCCATTCATTTATATCAGTACTATCACTAGCATCTGTCTGACTCTCTGATAAATATTCATCTATTTTTCCTTCCAAAGTAAAACTTTCCTCTCTATCTGTACTCAGTAAACTGCTGTCTTTCAAGTGGTCTTCCTGTGTTCGCTTCGCCCACATGTCTTTAAGAAGCGGCACACCTTCTCGACTACTGAACTCCTCAGTCACCTCAAACTGCTTGTTTTGTATGAGAGCACAAGCCTGTCCCAATCCCTCCATTGCCAACCTCTGAAGACCAGGTAAGCTGAGCAGGAGAAACGCAACTGCAGCTACTGCATCTCTCTCATTTTCTGCTAAACCGATATCCAGAGCTAGCAGGCTGCTGATGTTTGCGTTCTTGACAAGGGGTTCTTGGTAGGACAGAGGGAGCAGGCCTGCAGGGGTGAGGTGAAGGCACCGGGACACATCCAGGTGTTTCAGTTTGGGGCACTGGCGGCAGACCACTGATATCACTCTCTGATCACACAGGATTCCAGCCAGGGAGAGGGAACGGAGATGACTTTGGCTGCCCAGGAGCTCACACAGCACTGATGCAGATATATTCTGTGCACCACTAAGATCCAGAGACTGAAGATTCTGTGAAAGAAAGAGACAAAATATTGAACATAAGAACAGTGAGAGCTTTTTATGTACTGACAACAGGCAAGACTAACAACATTCACATGCATATTATTAAAATGTTTGCAAGGCAGCATTTTACTGACATTCCCCAAACATTCCGGTTAAAATATTAAGCATCACACCTGTTTTCAATATTAATAACAATAGTCAGAAATGTTTCTTGAGCACTAAATCAGCATACTAAAATATAATGTGACTGAAGACTACAGTAATATTTTAAAATATTAGTTTTTTTTAAATAAATAAACTTTTTTCAAAAACATAAAAACCAACCCAAACTTTTAAACAGTATGTATACATTTGTATTATATTAATAGTATATTATATTTGACTATTTACTAATAATTTTATGATTATTTTATGATTATTTTTTATTGTATTATAAGTATTATCTTTTTGTAGTTTTGTCACATTAAAAGTAAAAAATTATGGCTTCCACTGCACAATAACTAAAAACTTTTCAGTGCTACTGACTGAAAACAAGATGTGTAACAACAGTATTTTATATACCAAGGCTTACCTAAAAAAAAAAAAATTCTATTCTTTTGCTGCACTGTTGGCACTGCTAAACTGATTGAAATTTGGAACTAATTGGCGTATCTGGTATTTGCGGTCTGATATGGTTAACTTTAAATTTAGTTCACTGAAGCCTTACAAGCACGTTTACGCAAACGGTGGGCAAATACGAAATATACTAAAGTTAGAAAGGGGTGTGTGTGTGTTTAACCTGGCAGCGTATCTGGATAAGAGAGCAGAGGTTGGCATTGACAAGGCTGCAGGCCGATGTGAGGGACAAACTGCTCAGCTGCGGGAGGAGAAGGAGATGCAGGGCAGCACGTGTCAACAAATGACGCGAGGACAGGATGCACAACAGCTCTTCCAACAACTCGCCAGCTAAAAGAGAAACACACAGATAACACTCACTTATGTACACATGTTCTCAAGGTGTATATTTGCAGAACTCAAGTAATGAGCTGAAGGGACCCATGATGTATCTGAAGAAATACTGGTCCATGTATTTTTGGGTATAATCTTTTGCCCACATCTCCTTCATGTTCTCGGCTAGGCTTTGAAGACAAAGGCCAATCAGTGTGGATGGTTCATCCTCATCCTCAGTCCATTCATTCTTCCGTTTATTCTTCCTCTGATGTTCTCTCTCCGGTGTGGGCTCAAGTTGCCGGAACAAGGGCATATTTCACCCTGACAGTTACTGATATAGATAAAGAGAATGAATTAATTTATCATGACATAAAGCAGAACGGTCATTTGGAGCCACACCTCACCTGTACAGATCTGTCCTCAATGTATAGTTCTTTTAAAAATAGTTTTAAGACTTATAAATATAGGAGAAAACCTATTTGAAAATACACAATTGACCAAAATACAGACTGAGTAAATAGTTAAAACAGAAAGTGAACTCTATGTCAGGTCATAATTGAAAATATCAGTGTTATACACCAGTGAATTTAAATTAAGTTGACTAAAAACAGGTCTTAACAGTTTGAAGATCCGTTTTGTGCTTCTTTGTAAAGACATTACCGTATTTTCAGTCTAAACACAAGTCCATACGTTTGATCGATTCATAAATATATTACTGAGGCTGGAACAACGAGAAATCACTGAATATACAATGTCACTTAACGTTACAAATGAACTACTGTAACGCGACACCTTTGCTCTAAACGCCCAAACACTTTCCTCGCTCCAGCAACAGCGTGTATTTTTACAGGTTTGTCAGATCAGCAGTTTTGTATGAGACTTCAGGGTTATTAGCAGAAAGTATACAATTTCTATTTCTCTTCTTTTTCTTCTTCTTCTGTGTTTTATATTGGCAGTTGCAAACGAAGTGCATTACCGCCATCTACTAGACTGAGGTGTAATCTCATTGGGATGTCAAATTTTTATATAATTTACTGTGTTAAAAACAAACAAACAACTAAATCCGGTTTACAAGCTGAGTTTCTTTCAGAAAGGTCATATAATTTACTGTGTTAAAAACAAACAAACAACTAAATCCGGTTTACAAGCTGAGTTTCTTTCAGAAAGGTCATGATAGATAGGCTTAAGTATAGAATGTGTGCCAGGCAGACTCAATAGTAATTTTTAAAATCATTCCATTATTCGATGCCCTGTGCAATCATAAAATGTTCGTTCTCAGGTACATCTTCCGCTAATATTCTTCTCGTTACCCTTCTTCCTTAATATGTTTTTGTAAGATGCTTTAATTTTATTCATTTGTGAATAGTCATTGGATTTATATAACTGCAAACGTGTTACAAATTATAGCTGCTGAAAAATACAAAGCACGCAGGGCACAAGAAAAAACAAACACCTCTTATATTATTGAATCAGTATATCAGAGCATTTAGCTGGAGATTTAGAAATAAATACTCTGGCCTTGATCAAACGTGACAGTAGACATTATATTGTTTCAAAAAAAATTATACTTCAAATAAATGCTGTCCTTTTGAACTTTCTATTCATCAAAGAATCCTGGAAAAATGCATCACCATTTTTTGAGCACCAAATCAGCATATTTCTGAATGACCATGTGTCACTGAAGACTGGAGTAAAGTTTTAAACTGTAACATTTCACATTATTAGGCCTACTGTTTTACTGTATTTTCAAATCAAATAAATGCAACTTTATGCTTTTGAACTTCTTTCAAAAACATAAAGACAATCTTTCCAACCTGAACAGCATATATATCTATATCTGTGGG
Organism: Sinocyclocheilus rhinocerous; assembly: GCF_001515625.1. Taxonomy (NCBI): domain Eukaryota; kingdom Metazoa; phylum Chordata; class Actinopteri; order Cypriniformes; family Cyprinidae; genus Sinocyclocheilus; species Sinocyclocheilus rhinocerous. The sequence continues at coordinate 268,361 of NW_015633546.1, forward strand.
TGTGTGATTTTAATATTAATATTATACTTGATAAATCATTCTATAAATCTTCTATAATTCATTATTTTCATATATATTATCTATCATCATTTTTGTCATATACATTATTATCTGTTTTGTTACATTTAATCTAACATTAAAGTTAGGTCTTAGGGCTCCTAAAAATAGGTCTTACCAACAGTTTGAAGATCTGATTTGTGCTTCTTTACAAAGACATTACCTTATTTTCAGTCTAAACACAAGTTCATACGTTTGTATGGTCCATAAATGTACTGATGAGGCTGTTGTAATGAGAAATGCTGAATCACTGAATTGACTGAAAAGAGTCAAATGCATTTGAAGTAAAGAAAAAATACAGTTGAAGTGTAAACTACCGCTTCTGTATAGCACGAGCGCCACCTAGTGATTTGGAGATCACTCGTTTTGCACTAGTGACTAATCGTTTGATGAAATTCAGGAGATAAGCAAGCTATTTGGATCATGCTTGGACACCGTATTTATTTTCTATTCAGTGTTTTTTCGATATTATTATGTTTTTTTTCTCCCCCCCCCCAAAGTATCTCTGCCGATGTCTGTTGCACTTTATTTTGATATTTAAATTATACTGTATAAAAAATAAGGGTAGTTGATGCATAAAATGTTCTTGTGTAACCTTAACTTGTTGAAACTGGATGGTCCTGCAGCATTAAGTACAAATATTCAATTTCATCTCTCGGTTAATGATAAAATACAGCAAATATAGTTAATCAAAAAACAAGCATGACAGTTTTTCCATAATATTTAATGTCACTTAGCCATATACAAAATATGTAACATCTAATACAAAGAAAATAAAGCTTATTCTAAAGATTACATAGCTGGTTTCACTTTTATGAGTTGATTTTTTTTTTTTTAGCTCATCTCATTGAAGAGTCCATGAGTGCCATACGGGATGTCCACTGGAACTTCTGCTCGCCCAAGCTCTGTGAAGGTCTTGGCATCAAGGACAAGGAGGAAACTGCTCTTTTTCTAAACAAAGTTACTCAACATTATCACACCTGTCAAGACTGAATTGTTAGATTGAACTTTGACCAAATTAAGATTATATATTACTTATATAATATGTTCATATGTCATAAAATCAAGCCAGTTGAGCAATGATGACACCATGAACCTCACCTCTCTTGGTGTAATGACCACAGACATGACCACACCATCATCCTCATCCTTAGCATCAGGTGCTGGAACAAACACTGGCTCGGATGGGAACAAACCAGCGTGGCGCCACACCTAAACAACAAGACAGACCAAACATTATATTCTCAATTATACTGAACTCTCAAACCGAGAGTTAATTTAAGACGGTACCTTTAGCTTCTTTCCTTCTAAATCCATCTTAAGCAGAGAGTCACCAAATACGTGTCCAAAGCCACAGGCGTAGAAGTACCGATAAGGACGAGCATTGTAATACGTGTAGTTAATCTGTGGGAACTCAAGACCACCATATTGCAACAGGTCATCATTGTAGAGATCTTCATGGCTCAGGAACACCTATTATTACCAAAGAGAAATGACTGTTATTGATATCCATAAATATTTTTTCCAGGCGCCCTCTTCGTTGCTCACATACCCCAGTTACAGTCTTCACAGCAGTGGCAGTGGTGTATGGCAAATTGATGAGGTTGTGGTCATTAGGCTCATCTTCCTTTACGTCCAGAGGCAGTACATATCTCCGTGGTAAGTTTGTACACAATGAATTGAAGAACTGGAAAAGCCAACAGATAAACACTGCATTAAAGTTACATTTATATGAAACTGAAAGAGAGGTCAGCATTATCGACATTTGACATGCTTTGGACTGTGAAGGTGTTACCTTGTCAAGTTCTTCTCCAGACGCCTGAAGGTTCTCCATTGTGAAGTCACCAATCACAGTGCCATCATCTCCACAGCACATGTCCATAATCAAATATCCATTATCCTCATACGCATTGATCTGGTGCAGTGTGAACATAGCACTGCTGTAGTATTTTGTCTTGATGAGCTGTGTGGATGAAAACATGGATGTTAGACATGAAGTGAGAGAAATACAATCAGTATGATGATGTGATTCTGCCTTGCCTGGCCAGTGTGCCTGTCTGCCACATGGAAGATGGTTTCCAGTTCCGGGTTCCAGGACATGACTTTATGAAAGCTCTTTCCAGCAACTCTGTACAACATGAATTTCAGCGGATCTAGTTTGATTGGCTGCTCAATGAAGACTATGTAATTCTCTGACATGACTGCAAACATAAGGTAAAAAAAAATGAACAAACACTTTCAAAGAAAAACTGAAAAAAATGCATTATTTTCCATTTGCCTGTTGGTGAAGATTATAATATATTGGACAATCTACATGAACAAATGTGTGGCCCACATTTCCAACCATGTGAAATTCTATGTAAATAGATGCAAAATAGTTCTTATAATATTACAGATCGACAAAGAAGCAGAAAAAAATCTAAAAATGCAAACATGGCAGGCAAATTCACCAAAACTGTGGTAGTATGATGGTTTCCTGGGGTCAGAAGCAGGAATAGAGCAAAGAATCTCTGCGCCTGAGAGATCAGCAACATCATTCTTCCCGTCACCTGGCGGTACTCGGAGGATATGGTAGAAGAAGCCTTTGAGAAACAGAATAGGTGAAGTGTTTTTCGTTGTTGTTGTTAAAATATGTTCTCATATCCCAGAATAATGTAAAAAAAAAAAAAAAAAAAAAAAGGGAAGACATTCCAATATTGATTTTCCCAAAAGTTTGGCTCTGTGGTGCTTTCAAAACATTGGTTCATGTATTTGGAGGCAGGAATATGTGTTTGTTTGACCAATTGCAGATTTGGTTTGGTTTTGAAAGAGTTATTATTTTTGCAGTCATGTTTGGTTTGATTAACAAAAAGAAGGCATTAGAGTTTAGCTGTGTTATAAAAAGAATAAGTGAGGCATCCCACCATTTCGGCCATATGAGTTTCCCAAGTTGTAAGTTGCTCCGTCACGGTCATAATGTGGATGAGCTGTTGCTGCATTAATTGCAATATATTCTGACCAATCCACCTTTGAAAAACAAAATCACATAGAGATAACTGTTCATTTTAGGAAAAGACTATTTTTATTACTGTATCTGTCATATTTACCTTTTCTTTGGTTTCCAGGCTCACAGAGTCAATTTTGCGCATGAAGTTGGTTTCTGTGCTTACATAGAAATCTCCCTTGTACTTAACAAAGCTCACTCCTGCATTATCAGTCGCCTCTGTTAATCAAACACAACTGAGGATTAGAATGGGTTCAGATGAAGGTTTTGTAGTAATTGCATTAACTTTGACTAGTATTATACTTGTCCATTCTGATCTAATCTTTATAGATTATGGGCCTGCAGTCAGAGCATTCTGTCTGAATGATCTGAATTTATGATCGCATGCCACTGTCACCTCCAACTGATGCTTACTTGGAATCTGAAAACGTGAAAAGAACCAGGCAAAAATGTTCTTGCATGGGTCAGGTGTTGCCAGGGTGCCAAATTCAGACACCACAATTCGATTCTTCTCTGCATTTTGCACATAAGAGTCACTGCGCAAAAAACAGCTGCTGTAGGTCACCTGACCATCTTTAATATGGAAACGATGCATCAAGGCCATGCCGTCAAACCAGTGGTTGAATCTGAGGAGGAACAGACAAAGCCAAATGAGCAAAGAAAACAACCAGATAAAAATGAACAGATCTGGCTGTGATTATAGCAATATTTTGCCCTCTTACTTGCTTTCACCAAACTCAAATCTTCCAGGTCCATTTCTTAGGAAGCTGCCAGTGATCCAGGAGGGAATTTCCCCTTTAATAACTGTACTAATGGGGTATGGGGTCTCCTCCACAGAGCTCACAAGAGGACCAATGAACTCCAGACCACTGGCAGATGGCCGTTTTTTGTTAGCTGAGAAGAAATCACACCATAACGAATCAAATCATGGTGTGAGGTGTGACACAGACAATGTGATGGATGATTAGACTGCACAGTGTTCTGGAGGACATCAGCGTTAATGAGGAACTGATATGGTATTTTACTTTTTTCATGAACTGAGTGCATTATACAGAGAATGTAAAGAAATAGCGGCAACTTAAAGGGGTCATATGATGCGATTTCAAGTTTTCCTTTCTCTTTGGAGTGTTACAAGCTCTTGGTGCATAAAGAAGATCTGTACAGTTGCAAAGACTAAAGTCTCAAATCCAAAGAGATATTCTTTATAAGAGTTAAGAGTCAGCCACGCCTACCTAAAACGGCTCGTTCTAACACGCCACCACATATCTACCTCACTATGTGGAAATATTACCATAACGCCGTCCAAATGTTCACGCAAAGAAAGAAGGAGTAACTTTTATTCTCGCTGTAGTATTGTTGCCGCCATAATAATAAATATAGCTGCAAGCAGCGATGGCGGGCCCAAGCCGTCAGTGCAAATGCCATCCCAGAGGCATCAGGAGAACGGTGCACAGCGGGCACATGCATTTACAGTAACCGTCTGGCAGTCTGGTTTTAAGGGATACGGCAATTAAAGGGTTAATCCAAACCATTAAGACTGTGAAACACACATACACAGAACAATATATAAAACTTCAGTAACACTTTACAATAAGGTTTCAGTTATTAACATTAACTATATTAATTAACATGAACAATAATTATATAGCATGTATTAATGTCAGTTAATATTCAAAACTTAATGGGGTCATATGATGCGATTTCAAGTTTTCCTTTCTCTTTGGAGTGTTACAAGCTGATTGTGCATAGATAAGATCCCTGAAGTTGCAAAGACTAAAGTCTCAAAACCAAAGAGATATTCTTTATCAAAGTTAAGACTCTGCCACGCCCCCCTAAAACGGCTCGTTCTAACACGCCCCCACATATCTACCTCACTATGTGGAAATATTTGCATAATGCTGCCCAAATGTGCATGCAAAGAAAGAAGGCGTGGTTTCAGTAACTGCAGTTAGTGTTGAAGCAGCCATGTCAGGGAGACGGTGTGTGTTTCAGTGCGAAAGCAAAAGCACTTTATTTGGCCTTCCGAAAGTAGATGCATTTAGGAATCTTTAAGATTACTTACAACAGAACAGCAATGCATTTTATGGACGACCGTTTCGTGAACCTAGGAGAGGAGGTAATTCTGACTTTGCTATGACAATCTGGCGCTTCTGAATCAGCTGCTGTTTTGTTATTAGTTTAAGTATTTGCTATTTACTGTTCAAATGCGGAGTTTTGCGCAGCGCAAAGTAGCGCGTCGTGTGTGTGTGTGTGTGTGGGGAACAGGGTCACATCACAGGAGAGTGAACTGCCTGTCAGAAATCATAGCCACAGTCAGCTGTCTTAACCGCGGCTTGTGTACTGCATCATCACCGTGTCTGTCACGCGACTCGTTGCCCTTTCGGGCTTGAACTGATGGTAAAACTAACGACATTATTAATATCTTGATATTTACTTTGAGAGCTGACGCTCGCGATTATGGTAAGGGGCGTTACATTTCCGACGCGTGCTTGTGGTGTTCGGCCAATCACAATGCACTGGGTCAGCTGGCCAATCAGACTGCGCTTGTCAAAGGCTTTGTTGAAAAAGACGTGTTTGAGAGAGGCGGGGCATAGAGGACCTACAATAATGTACAGTATTTGAAAAATAATGTGTTTTTTGAACATTAAAGCATGTCAACATATTCTGTTACACCAAATACACAAAATAATGATCTTTAAAATAGCATCATATGACCCCTCTAAGTGTGGCACTTGTGTTTCATTATCTCTTCTGTGTGTGTTGCCTTATGTTGCCTAACCCTGAACACCGCCAAACCATGATATTATACCTAATTTACAACCACACTAGCTTTTAAAGTATAGCATTCATAGACTTGAAAGAATGGTTCAGTTTTATAGCCAAAGTATTCTTGTATGAATGCCGGTTTAGCACAATCAATTAATTAATGCACCAGTTCCTTTTTACTAAATGACAACAGGAACAAGAAGAACCTAAGATAGCTTAGCCTACAGGCAATGCAATATAAAACTAATTGTTGATTGTCATTGATATCTAATCATACAGTAGATCAGACAACAGATGGTGTAAACATTAAGGTATCAGTTCAAATTTTGCATATCTTAGTGTAATATGTATCACCAGAAGTTATGGCTTGACAAAATACTATGATCATCCATGTGGCGAAACATAAAGGCCTAAGAGATGATTACATAACACTGAGATAAGGCTATAGTAATAGAGCACAGAAATGCTTACCTGACACTTTATACACTGAATTCTGTGTAGGTTTAGACATGGCTTTGGCTGTTAAGATTCTCAATCTTAATAACATATAAAACACTACACAAAAAAAGGTTGAACAGAAGAAGAATAACAGTAAGACTATATACAATATAAGACCGTCCCATAAACACATGACAGGTTGGGATGGGCTAAATCTAAAGCAAAATGGACCTTGTACAGAGCCAAAGCAATACAGTGTGCCACTATTCAGAGTGAACACATTAAATGCTTAACTGCTTCATTATTTAGTCAGGTAGATTGTTACTGTGATCTCTAAAGTCAAGCTTTTCATGCCATTTGATGAAGTACTGTAAGCTGAAAGATGATTTTCGTTTCATTTGATGAATATCACTGTTAAAAGTGACTGTAATGACATTCTTTATTTCTTTTCTGCCATCTAAAGAGATTATATGTCTTATATACATACCTAGAATATTAATTTATTCCTTGTAACAATTTCTAAAACATCAACTACTAACACTGGAACAGAACGAGAAATAAAATACCTTTCTACAGATACAAATACAGTGCCATTCATAAGTTTGGGATCAGTAAGATTTAATAAGATTTTAATGTTTTTTAAAGAAGTTTCTTATGCTCATCAAGGCTGCATTTATTTAATCAAAAATAGAGAAAAAATTTCATTTTGTGAAATATCATTGCAATTCAAAAGTACCAGTTTTCTATTTTAATTCACTTTAAAATATAATTTGTGAAGCAAAACTGAATTTTTATTACTCATTACTCCAGTCTTTAGTGTCACATGATCCTTCAGAAATCATTCTAATATGCTGATTTATAATCAAAGTTGGAAACAGTTGTGCTGCTTAATGTTTTTTGGGACATGTGATACTTTTTTTAAGGATTATTTGATAAATAGAAAGTTAAAAAGAACAGTGTTTATTCAAAATAGAAATTTTGATTTACAATATACACTATTCAAAAGTTTGGTGTCAGTAAAGTGTCAGAAATTAATACTTTTATTCAGCAAGGATGTGTTAAATGGATAAAAAGCGATAGTAAGACTTTTATATTGTTTTATATTGTTAGAAAAGATTTCTATTTTGAATAAATGCTGTTCTTTTTAACATTTTATTCATCAAAGAAATAAAGTATCACAGAATGAAAAAGTATCACAGGTTCCAAATAATAATAATAATAATAAATAAATAAATCAAATAAAGCAGCACAACAGTTTCAACACTGATAATAAATCAGCATATTAGAATGATTTCTGAAGGATCATGTGACACTGAAGCCTGGTGTAATGGCTGATGAAAATTCATAGCTACCTCACAGAAATAAATTATATTTTAAAGTCTATTAAAATAGGTAACCAATATTAGAAATTGCAGTAATATTTAACAATATTACTGTTTTTTTTCTGTATTTTTGATCAATAAAATACAGCCTTGACGAGCATAAGAGACTCTTACTGATCCCAAACCTCTGAACGGCAGTGTATATATAGGGAATATAGGGAAAGGAAAACAGACCGAAATGACAACATCATGAAAACATATAACATTAAGTTACAGATTTCCCAGATTTCCTGGGGTTCGGTGCCTTGCTCAAGGGCACCTCAGTCGTGGTACTGAAGGTGGGAGAGAGCGCTGTACATTCACTCCCCCCACCTACAATCCCTGCCGGTACGAGACTCAAACCCGCAACCTTTGGGTTACGAGTCCGACTCTCTAACCATTAGGCCACAACT